>NW_024582449.1:1242074-1320819 GCF_018398535.1 Haplochromis burtoni
GGGTAAATATGTGTGTGCGTAGGAGAGCCGTGAAAGACTGTTTGTGTGTCGTGTAAAAGCGGGGCACATGGGGAGTGTAAAATGGGTCAGTGATAAGAGTAGCCAAGGCTTCACAGTGGGGCTAGGACTGACGGAATAGGGGTCAGGAATGGCCCCCACAATTCACCCCGGAGCATGAGGTCCAGTGAAGGGTGTAATAATGCCTTAATTGTGCCATGGATGGGAGTTATTGAGTTATTCACACAAGCGTGGAAGAAGGGGGTTAGGCCCAGGGGTTGTGACCAAACTTGTAGTCAAGGAAGGACAGAAAACAGTGAGTCATTTCTCTAATGAGCTGAACATTCCCTCTAAGTGTCTCTTGGTAAGTCAGATGTAAACCATTCAAATGACACAACAACCCCTTTGATGAGATTATGTGAACCGAAAGTTACTAATTAGGCACACAAAGCAAAAAACCCCACAAGGATTCATAATGTGTCATGCCACTGGGCATCAATACAAGCTGGATTTTTTTAAATTATTATTTAATTTTATTCTTTATTTATTTTCCTCCTTCCTTTCTTCCTTTCCTTCTTTCTTCGTCTTTTTCATTTTTTCATTCTGTCGAGAAGTTAGAAAAGTCTAAACATCTGAAGAGAACACCAGGTAGGAGTGAAAATGGCAAATTGGAGAATATAGCAGAGATCAAACATTTTGGATCAGATATCAAACATACACGACTTGCAGATACGCTGCTTAGAAAGCCTGCTCGTTTGTGAGAGCTTTTCACTCGGGGATTCTGATTCCATACTGCCCCCTTGTGTTCACAAGTTAAACAGCATGTTTTTTCACTTTGTGCCATCTACAGCCTGTCAATACCATCCATATTGTGTGCATCGGTTAAAGCAGAGAAGAATCGTTGCTCACTCACTGTAACTCACAAGAAACACGGTTACTCTGACTCTTCATCCACACACATTTGTATTATTAATCTTTGTACCCTTCTAATCATTAATTATTATACATGTTGTTGAATCAAATGAGTCATAGGCTCTGAATGTTTATCCCAGAGTTTCCGAAATGTTACCAACCTCATCTGCATAATGAAGAATTTCTGAACTCATTTACACATATGGAGAACAGTTTTGACACTTGGCATTAAAATGTCAAACGTAATCAGGGAGCAGAATTAGGTGAGTGAAGAGCACCTCCCACTGTGACAATAATTAGAAGTCTATGGATAGAAGAAAACTGATGAGGAAGTCAACCTAAAACCTTTCAGGTGCCCTGAAAGTGCTCCATCCACAAGGAGAAATTTTCATCTAAGGAGCCCACTTATTTAATTATCTCTCGTTTAATTAACCTTTTATGCCCTAAGTCAAGTGTATTATTTATCCTGCATAATCTTTTTTTTAAGTCTTTTTCACATTCAAGGGCATCTTTTTAAATAATAAAAAACAAAAAGAGTCATGCGAAATATGTTTTTGGTGGTGTACAATCAACTTGATGTTATTGTTAACCTTAGGATGAGCCCTTCAGATCTACACAGGAGGCTTTGTTGCGAGTCGGTCATCCTACAGTAGCCCAGAACAGATACGTATAATACTTTATTATTGTTACTTTAAAACATAGAAAATGCAAATTTCTTTGCTTCAAAGGGGAGATCTGAGTTGGGTTCACTATGGAACGTTACCAGTACATTGTGCTAAATGCTACAAAGGCTTGCACACAGTGATCCTTTAGCATTTATGCAAAAACTTTTATTTATGTACAAAAGCCATGCAGAGGAGCATTGGAATGCAATTTTTAATAGCCAAGAATAAAGAATAAGAGGAATGTGAATGCATGTCAAATGGAACCAAAACCACTTTACCTTCATACACTAAAACCTGTCAGAGTTACATGGTGGGTTGAAATTTGGTGGGGTTTTTTTAGTTTTTTTCAGCATTTTTCATTCTGTGCAACCAAATCAATTTTACAGAAACTCCAAATGTCACAATATAAAACATCTTTGTCTGAAAAACCTTTTTTTTCTATTACCAACTTTGCACATCAGTATCCTTGGATACATCACTGCTACAGTCTCTTTATTTAATGTGTATGACATTAAGGAACAACATCAAATGTTGTTACTAGTTATCTGTTAAATCTCTTTTCATTGGACAAAACTTGAAACATATAAGATGCAAAAAAAGTTTCCTTTTACCTATATTTTGAAAGCACTTTCATCTGCTATCAATGATTCTTTTTGGTCAAAAATATTTTTATTATATTCATTTCTTCAGACTCACTGACTATTAGAACAGATTCTGTTTACTGGTAGGATTAAAAACATGGCAATGATTTAGTGGCCGCTATACAGCATGCAAAATGTGTGGTTTAGTAAGTTTAACTTCAGCCCTTTGCTGATATGTTAAAAATCATGACGTTGAGTCTGTGAAGCTCAGCTTCCATATGAGAATTACTTTATAGCACAATAAACAATGTGGCAAAACATCATAGATCTAGATACTTGCACATTTTCTTCACAAACAATATGTGCCACAAGACAGTGTATTGCAAAAATCAGCCATGGGAATAGCTTATATGATGGAACAGCTGGAATAAATAAACCCCTCGCAGCCAGAACCAACCGTCACCAAACTAAAAAAAGTCAATCAAAGGAAATCTTTAAATGGTGTAAATCACATTTGTCTGGAATAAATTGGTTCTGGGTTTCAGGCAGCAAAGTAGATTTGACAGTTTTTTCATTCTGACCCTTAACTATTTAACTTAACTGCATTTTTCAAGTTTGCTTGTTTTTGTTTTTGCTGATTTATAGATCTCGTGATACTGATGCCCAATATTGACATGATAGTATCAGAACACTGCTGCAGATTTGTCAGCTGCACATTCTTTATGCAAATTTCCCATTTCACCACGTCCCAGAGGTGCTTTATTGGAGCATCAATAACTGGAGCACTGTTGGGTACAGCGAAGTCACTGTCATGTTCAAGAAAACTAGTTTGAGACTATTTGACTGCTTTATCCTGCTGGAAGCAGCCATCAGAAGATGGGTACACCATGGTCATTAAAGGGATGGAAACAGTCAGGAGCAATGCTAAGGTAGGCTGTGGCATTTAAACAATACTCAATTGGTAATACGGACCCTACAAAAACATCCCCCAAGCCATTACAATACCACCACCAAGTAACACTCAGTACAATCTTGTGCTGCTCTAGTCTTAGTTCTGCTGCAAACCCTGGAAATGGTTGTGTGGGAAAATCCTAGTGTATCAGCAGTTTCTGAAAGCAGCCCAGCCCATCTGTTACTGACAACCATGACACGTTGGAAGTTCCTTAAATCACCTTCCGTCCCTGTGAACTTCGGCAGGTCATCTTGACCATGTCTACATGCCTACAGGTATTGATTTTCTGCCATGTGACTGGCTGAATAGATGTTTGATTTAAAAGCCAGTTGAGTAGCTGTACCTAAGGAAGTGGTGAGTATATGGCATTCTTGTGGATTTCTCCACACTGTGGCCAGTAGGTAATTTTCAGACTTCAAGCTTTCCGATGCATTGATGCCTTCTTCAATCACGGATTGCTTTTGCCAAGCTACTTTCTGAAAATGTCTTACTTCTCTGACCTTTCAGAAATGAATTTGTTTTGTGGCCTTGTTGACAAGCATTTCAATAGGCCTGCAAAAAAGAATGGAAGAGTTATGTCACTAGAAGCAATGCTGCATTCCTTATTTAACCCACACAAACAACAAGTGAAGCAAGAGCCAGTAAACTCAAAAGCTGTCGAATTTACTGTTAGGTAAGTGCAGCAGGCAAATTGGACCATGATCAAATACAGCATTATTGATTGGATTTGTGCGTGGGCCAAGATCCTGACTTTATTTGCACACTGACATGGTGAGCAATATCATGGTGAGCGTTCCATTACGCAAACAAACACATGTTCATACACGCACATGCACACATGGTGCCCCGAGGCAATTCTCTGTTATATTTCAGATGTAAGATGTGAAATTTGAGAGAGAAAATCCAATACCTACAGTAAAGGGGGACAGTATCAAACCTGAAGAGCATCCACTAATTTAAACCAGAGTGCAGTAGGTGCGAGGTAAAGGCAGGCCGTCTGAGAGCGATACCTGTTGAGCCCAAAGGTCTAAAACTCAATACTGCCAGAGGAGTTCTTGCCATCCTATAAAAAAGAAATAAGGGCTGCTGGAGAGCAAGAAAAAGAGGCAGAAAATGGGATCTGGCTGAATCTGAACAAAAAAAAATCTGCAGCACAATACTTCACAGTAAACAGAAAGAAGTCAGTAGAGACTGACCGAGACCGAAGGATATTCAATAGATTTGTATCTCAGCAAGAAACTTACATGATTTAAGTTTCCCAGAGCATGTGGAAAAAATGCTGTTCTTACAGAGAAAGGGCAATTTATTGGGAAAATTATGCCTTCTGACTTAAATGCATACATATTTAGTTTTTTGGGGCATCACATCTCTGGAGCCTCTGTCAACTTGGCTAAGAGTATCTCCTTGATATTAAAGATTATTATTAGCACCTACAGTACTAGAGGTAGTGATACTTTTCTCTATTTCTCGTTCTCACCCTTATTCTTGCATATCAAATGATGAAAACACTGCTGCTTCCACACTTTAAAACAATCTTAAGTGCCTTATTAAGTTTTCATTTATCAATTCATTGCCTGGCTCGCTGGCTATGTTTTTTTATGTTCCTCCGTCATTTTGACAAAATGCATGTTTACTTTCATTATGAGCCTCCATGGAAAAGTTGCATATCGGTGCGATAACTAAAATCGCATCGATATTTGTTATTTTTATTAAATAATAGTCATGAGAATTAGTACCTACAGGTAGATGGAACCTCATCAGTTGAATCCCTTGGGACTGTTAATGGTGCAGATGTGGGATGGGTAGTTGTATTGTCCCAACTACTGAAGGATACAATATTTCTTAATGCACCATCTGTGATCAAACTCTAAACAGCTGGGCAGTCTGGCTAAAGAAAAAAAAAACCTTTAAAACATGAAAGTACTGAAATGTCTTTATTTAAAACAAAATCTTCTAGATTGACAGCCAATATCTTTAATAAAAACTTTTAATTTGACTTCTGTATTCTGTTGTAATAGTTAAAATATGTAATGTGAGTAACCTACGCAAATGGTCATCAAATCTGGAATAATTTAACATTGGAAAAACCTGATCTAATGAGTCTCAACTTTGGCTGTGACATTCTGATTGTATGGTCAAAATCTGGCATAAATGTCACCCTGTCTTGTTTCTGCAGTTGAATCTGCTGCTGGTGGTAAAATTTTGTGGGGTATATTTTCTTGACACCTTTCACATCGTTTAAACACCACAACCTACCTGAATATTGTTGCTATCCCTTTATAATCACAGCGCACCCATCTTCTGATGGCTACACGGAGACATCAAAGTGGAAGGGATGTGCAGCAGGTCAAGGTGATGAAGAGCAGAGACGAAAATGTGCTAAAAGATTTAAGAGAGAGTGTTGAATAGAGGGAGACAGTACTATTCAATGACACAAAGCTCAAATCATCTCAAACTGGTTTCCTGAACATGACAATGGGATTTTAATATCCTCAAATTGCTTCCACATTCATTAAATCTCAATCCAGCGGTGAAATAGGAATTTTGCAGATAGAGATTTCATGGATGGGCAGAAACTGTAGTTCTGAAGGTAAAGGTGGGGTCCAACCCAGTACTAGCAAGGTGTACCCAAAAAAGTGTCCAGTGAGTTTAAGTACAAACACGTGAAACAAAACTCTTTCTTATTTTTTTCTCCCTCAAATATTCCAAGTTAGCGCGTAGTCCCTGTTCAGCACCAAAATGAAAAAGACATTATCAGTCACTATGATTATAAAACGTGACATGGCGGTGATTCTATTATCCCTAGTTTTCTTCATTTCAAAGTGGCTTAAATATAAACATTTAAGGAACATGAATTTACTTTAATTAAATCCAGGTGTTTTTCTGTAATTTAAAAGGTTAAGCAAATGAGCTAAGTCACAAAGTTTTAACATTAAACTCCATCAGCAACTGAGGAAAACCTTTCTCCAGCTTTCTGACAATCCTTTAGGAGCAACTTACACTTACAGCTCTTTCAAGTCGATCTTTGCTTGCTAGAAATATGCAACTAAACCTTTCAGGTGGTAACTTCAGTGGAGGTCATTGTGATTCAAAGGATTAGGTTCATGTGATCAAGTTCTCTTCTGTACAAGCAAACACTTCTCGATATCATCCATATTCATTTCTTCTATACGCTGCACATTTTCCATTCTTTTCCAGTCCAGCTCTATCTATAGCTATATTATCACCTTCTAAAAGGTGGGGAACATTCTTCACTCAAAGCCTCCAGGTAAACCATTCCAATACTCCCAGATGGTATATTACACATCATGAACATGATGGCATGAGCTCTAATGAGCTGAATACATTACTAATACATTGGTTTTATATATTCATTCAACACAGTTTCCACTGTATAACCTATAAAGAATGTAAATTACAGTTTTTCTTTTACTGCATTAAAACACCTTTTCAGTATGTAAATGACATGAAGCAATGCTATATCACAGCAAAGCATAAGCTTTGATTCCTGCAGCCTCTGGTCAGGAGATGCCAGAAGCATGTGAGACGCAGCATCTGTAATTTGACAGATAAATATCAGTATAATTGGATAAAATTGTCAGTCAAATCTGTGGTGTGGAAAGCCACCCGTGATGCTAAAAAACTCAAAATGTGGAAAATCTACAGAGAGATTTATATATTGGTAGCGAACATACTTGTATATGCATCACTAGAGTGGTTTCTGGCATCATTCCAACATGAAGAGAATGACAAACTGATCTATTCGCTTCCTTCTTCGAAGAGGAGGGCTAGTGAAATTGAAAGTTCCAGCGCCAACTCATTCTGGGCTTCCACACATCTATGCAAAGATAACAGAAAATACTTTCTGGGAGCGAAGTGACCTCATTTTGGGTGAAAATGTCAAAAGAGGAGAATTCTGCCAGTCTGAGACTTGGCCTGACGGCCATGGTGTTAGCTGAGTGGACTGAAACATATGAAACCGAAGCTGTCTCGCGCAGACAGACTGGAGAGTGGAGTGGAAAAATAAAATGCATGCTAGGGCGAGAGAAAGTGAGCCCACTCCCTCTGTGCTTGTAATTAAATGCTAGAATGTCATGTAGACTGGCAGATATTGTCCGTATATTTGCAGGTGCTCAGTGTGGCACTGCCACTGTGTTTCTACAGCAGAGCTCCAAGGTTAATTAAAAGAGCCACTATCTGCTGGTCGACTCTGCCAGGTTCCAACAAGAGGACACATAATTAAAGTGACACCTGTTCATCCCCATTTGTGGGCCCTTCACAGCACATTGCTGGGCTGCAACACAGAGGTAAGGCCTGGCAGAGAACATGCAGCTGTAGAGCATGAGAGGGATCATTTTTATTGTTCAGTGGGATCTTCAGGATTTAGTCATTTAGCAGTGGTGATGTGGGCAGTTGCTGGGTAGACAGCACAAGTCACCTGTATTCACCCTAAAAAACAGTCTGAGCTTAATATTTTTTGAATAAATCAAAGGAGCTGAATATTCATTTAGATAGTAAAAACCAAATTAATGCGTGGCTGTATTTTGAGAAGGAGAAAATTATGAATATATATTAAGTTAGAAACTATATTGGTGACAGACAATTCGCCACTCATGACAACGGGAAGGAAAAAGCTCTTATGAAAATAAGCATCAAACACTTGGAGAGTCTTTTAGCCTCTTCTTTGGGTTATCATAGTGTTGCCGTTGATCACAAACTGTCAGCTATAATCTTTATCGTGTCATTTAGTGTAGCAGTCTTTTTGTTGAATATAAATAGCGTGGGTATTTTCCATTCAGCATTCTGAGAACCTTTAAAATCTGTCTTTTTTCGCTGCTTTTCCTGACCCTTCCTGCAATTCTTTAACCTCTCACAGCAGATTGCTCGCTGGAAGACAACTTAATATTATGCACAAATTGTCAAGTTGCTGCTGAAAACATCCCCAATGTTAAGGCACATTATTCCTGTGTCATTTCCTACATGATGGTTCTTGCGTGCTACAAGGGATTGTCTGGTGCTGGCAAAGGAAAGCTGGGACTCACGCTGTGCTGTCATTTCTCTCCAGTCCCCAGTGTGCAATATACCACTGTACTGTGTGCCGATTCAGTGACCCAGGCTGACAAATAGAAGCCCAGTGGGAGTCTGTGCCCTACTCGCTGCACAACAGGTAATTATCACCACTATCACCCAATAAGTGGTGTATTCAAATGAGGAAAATTGATATGTATATTAGTTGCTGTGCTTCTCGCTACGTCTGCCACACGCATAACGATCAGTGGGCACGTATGAAAGTTTGTGCTCGTACACAAACCACAACACATACACGTTTCTTTGAGCTGCCACAGTTGTCAAGAAGACCCCACAGCACAGAAATGTGGAGTATCTCTCTCGCACACACACATACACACACTCACACACACACAAACACACACACACACACACACACACACGAACACACTAGAATTTCATCTTCACACCAGCAGATTAGGATGCAGAAGACACCATGCAGTGCTTTTTATTAACATATGCCATCACACCAGGAGGTCAACGTTGATTCGTAAAGCATCACCAGCCCTGCAAAAATTATTTATCAAATCAACACTGCCTTTTTCAGCTCTCATTACTCTCTGCTCTGCCATTCTGCCTGCTGCAAGTTTCTACACAACACAACAGGGATACCAATTTAACAGGTTGTGTTGCTCAAGAGTAGCAACTAAAGGTTGTGTCAGGCTCAGTATAGGTCTGACAGAACAGTGAGTTGCTTCAGCTTCACATTCACAACAGCATAGCTCATTTATATGGCTCTTTTCAGATAATAATTTCTTTCTGGTCAAGCTGTAAAGCCTGATATAATATTTTGTAATCATGGCTGATTGGCCTTAAAACGCAGTTGCTGTGGATTTAAATATATAGCATGCACTATTATAATAAGAGTATTGTCAACATCTCAGCTCATCTATATTCGTTATTATGTTCATGTTAAATAAAAAGCCGACTACAGTTGAGAGATGAGATTGTTTTCTTTGAGCAGAAAGGTATGCTGTTAGTATAATGCAGTGGGTGAATAAAGCATGTAACACTACCGACAGTCACCATCAGCTTTTGCTACCCAGGATTTTATAAACCACTGTAAATATAACAAAGTCATTTAGTTGCCTAAACATAACCATATAATGGTGGCAGATCACACAGGGCTCATGTGAGTCACTTTTTGAATCTCTACACATGGTTAAGGGATTTGGGGTAATCCTGTGGCCAGAGGCAAACAGTGCAAATACAACGCTCTGGGACTTAGCTGTGGCAGAAACATAGACAATGCAGACAGCATCTGCTCTTTGGGCTGTTTATAATTGTCGATACCTTTAATAATTTTATCCCAGTGATTTTTAACACCTGTTTTAATCATAACTGTAATTTTTGCTTGGCTTTCACTTTTACCTCGTTGGCTTAAATGACTTTTGTGTTTTTTAATTATGTTTTTGGAGACCTGGAATGTAAATGTGTCGGCCTTGGAAGAAACCTGAGCCCAATCAACCAAATGGTGGCACTTTGTCAGATGGAGATAAAAACCTTTTAAAGAAATGAACAACATCAGTGCAAAAGAAATGGCTGGCATTAATCACAAATCTTCACAAAGAGACGGGCAGGTCTATAACTCATGCAGTCTTAGAGTAAATAAACTCACTTAAGACGTATTATGGAGTATCTAATGTATATACTGCACATGGGGATTTTTCCTGACTTTAAGGCAATTTCGCACAGGCTTTATGCTTCCTATGGACATGGGTCGAAACGATGGACTTGTATCAAAGTGATATTAAATTCCTACACAATTAATGTAATACTTTTGTTGAACCCCACGAATTAAAGCCAAATGTCTGAACTTCACTCACATCTCGACAGTTTCATTTAAAATACACTCTGTTGTTAAATAAGCCATTGCTGACCTTTAAGTAACACAGTTAATCTACCTCAGTTTGTTTTGCAGCGCATTTCAAAATATGAAAAAGCATAATGTCACAAGTACAGTGCCAGTATTTGATTTATAAACGTGAGGGCTTACATGCAAGTTTTAAATTTCCTCTTTATCCAATCCCACTGAGCAGTCCTTATCTTTAAATCTAACCTCTCTTCTTCCTTTCCTGCTGTGTCTTTCTTGTCTTTCTCCATGTCTGAGTGAAGTTAGCTCTCTTTCTTTTCTCTCCCTGTGAAATACTGCAGTTGTACTTTTAGCTAGCAACGCACTGTGCGACAAACTCCACACAAACAGTTTGTGTGTTTGCTGATGTTTGTTGAGCTGACAGAATTTTGCATTTGAAATTACCCGTGTATAGGAATTTCTTTTATTTATGCATTAATCACATTATTTTATTGTATAATGCCTTGGTGCCACTGGATTTAAACATGTTACACCCAAACTGTAAGACAAATGATGGGGTTCTAGTAAGGAAGTTGGGGGAAGCAGACAACTCCACAGGAAGAATCTTTTGTCTCTTTGAGGACCCTGGGAGGTAGCAAGGGAGTGTGAACCTTAAGGTGTGAAACAGCTGTGTACTGCCTTTTGTTCCTGGAGAAGGTATTTAACTGAGAGTCATGCTAGGCTCAGGGAGACTCTGCTGACCATCTGCCCCGCGGTCATGTAGGCTGTCCACAAGCCTGGTTTTCTGTTATTTGTGTGTTTGGATTAAAGAATGTTAGCTACCGCTCACCGCTCGTCTGCAGGCTTTATTTAAATGGACACAACACCCGCCACCAAAGAAATATTACTCCCTTTATGCTAGCACCTCTTCTATAGGACTAGCTAGATGATGAAGTACCACGACCACAACTTATGGACACCTGCAGTTGTTTGGTGTTCTGCCAACCCCCCCCCCAAAAAAGACACGGACCCACTTTAAACCCCTGACTATAGCCTGACTATAGCAGACAGTTGTGCTTCTTTCATCACTTTTTATGTGACGATGGCTATTAATACGTGAACAGGATTGTCTTTCATGCTTCTCAAATTGGTTTGAAGTTTGAAGGCCTGCAGTGATGTGAAATAATAACTCCCCTCATATGCGTCAGACCGAAAGTAACGAGCCTGTTTTGAAAATGTAAAGAGTAGAAAGTACATATATCTGTTTAAAAAAGTAGGGAGCAAAAGTGAAATGCGGTCAGAAAAATAACTACTCAAGTAAAGTACAGATACCTGAAAACTTTACTTAAGAACAATAAGGAAGCATTTGTACTCTGTTACGTCTCACCTCTGTGTTTAGGTCATGTCTCAGAGCTATAAAATCTCCTGGTAGTATTCAGACTTCTTTCTTGTTTACAAGGTTAGAGTTCATGGCCAACATTGAGCTCAGGCAACTCAGAGCTTTTTGTTATTGAAAGTTGGATCAATATTATTGGGTGTTTCACATATAGAATAATTAGCTAATGGAGAACAAAATGAATCCATGGAACCTGCGAAATTAAGCAGAGAGAAAATTGTTGGCCAATCACTAACGACTACTGCTCCTTCTCCTGCACAACACAAATGTAGAATCTGTGGCTTTTCATGTTACTTATGTATCACCCTAAGCAAAATTGGGTATATCACTAAATAGTTACCAAACCAATCTACTCAACAGGGGCTGGTTCCTAAATGGGAACGATGTACACTTACCAGGCACTTGGTTAGAAATAGCTTGTTAATGCTTCTAAGCACTAACTCAATGCGTTTAGGCATATAGACATGGTTAAGACAATCCGTTGAAGATCAAACTGAGCACCAGAATGAGGAAGAAGGGTGACAATGATTACAGCAAGTATGGTGCCAGATGGGCTGATCTACTGGTAGTTTCCCACGCAATCATCTCTTGGGTATTAAGAAAGTGGTCAAAATAAAAGAAATATACAGTGAGCTGCAGTTCTCTGGGACAAAGTACTTTTTTGATGTCAGAGGTGAGACGAGAATAGGAAGACTGCTTAGAGCTGAAAGGAAGCTGACAGGAACTCAAATGGCCACTCTTTAACACAACGCATTAAATCTTCAAGTAGATGGCCAACAGCAGCCACACCAGGTGCCGCATCTGTCAGTTAAGAACAACAAACTGAGGCAACGGTTTGCACAGGCTCAATCATGGAGTTTCTGAACCCAAAGAGTAGACAACAGCAACTATGAGATAGTTTAAAAGTTTTATTGTTGACTGAAGAATTTAGCAGGAGCAAAGCAAAGAAGCACTGGGCAGGAGCTATCACTCGGCAGGTGGTCAGGGAAGGTCTGTGGAATTGGAGAGAGATTGTTAAAGAGAGTGGATGGTGGGGATGAATGGAAACAGATGTAGGTGTAAATCTCTTACTTGGGATCTGAAGGTGAGCTCTTTGTGAGAGAGAGAGAGGACAGTCAGTGGGGACGTTGGAATCCAGTTTTAGTTAGGAGGCTGCAGTGGAAAGTGGGCAGACAGACCAGAATCAAAAGAGGGGCATTTATCAGAGTGATGCAAGAGGTTGGGAGGATGGCAGAGATTGAATCTAATGGTGAAATGAGATTTCCAAAGGCAAAACAGGTAGGTTTGATAGTTGAGTACTGTGAAGTTTGGAGTGAGGAACTGAGAAGGACATGAGAAAAAGATATCATTGGGAAGCAAGAACAAAATGCTGATAAACAACATGGAAGCTGGTTTTACCACTAGCAGCTGAGACAAACTGGCTGAGAATCACAGTTTGGTCCTACATATGCAGCCTTCAATGAGCTGATGACAACCAGGTGTGCAAAGGGCAACTTGGAAATGAGCAGTTCCACCTAAGGCTAGCCACCAATCCACCTGAGGAGGGAAGCAAAATGAAACCACAATCGGGCCAGACCCTGACAGGCTCACCAAAACTGGACAACAGAAGATTGGGAAACAATTTCCTGGAAAAAGACAAGGAAAAATAAGAATTTCTGCATCATTCGGATGGCAGGCTCAGAATTTGGGATCAACGACATGAAAGCGTTGATCTGTCAACAACTGAATCTGTGGTGTAATGGTGTGGGAGATATTTTACTTTGGTACCTTTAGTACACTTCCAGCTGACCATTGTTTAAACACCACAGTCTTCATGAGTTTTGTTGCAGACCACGTCCATTTCTTTATGACCACAGGGTGCAGACCTTCTGATGGCTGCTTCCAGCTGGATAATGTGCCATGTCACAAATATCAAATTATTTCAAACTGGTTTACTGATGATGACAATGCACTGTACTGAAATGCCCTCCACCGTCATCGCCTCAATTGAATAGAGCACCTGTGGGGATGTGGTGGAATGGGCTATCCACATCACTGATGTTTAGTCTCTAAATCTGCCACTTTTTGATGCTATCAAAATGGACTAAAATCTATCTGAGAGATGTTTCCAGTATCTTTTTGAATCTATGACATGAAAAATTAAGGTTTTTCTGAAAGCAAAGTGGGCTCCAACCCCGTACCAGCACAGTGGACCTAATAAAGTGAGTGTACATATTAAACAGTATGTTAGGTTTGATATTTGTGTAATTACAGATTTCATCCCTATTTTGTTTCATCATTCTCATCTGAGGTGAAATTTATCCCGAAAGGTTGCAGTGACTATGATTAGCAAACCAAAGTGTAAATGTTTTTCACAGCATGATGAACTGAAGCTTAACATTCCTGTTTTGTCATTTTATATTACAACATTTAGTTTTACATGTAGACCTTGTTTTATTCACTAATTCATGTTCTGTCAGAGTCGCTCTATTTAGTTTTAGTGCACTATCCCACTGCTCTGTATAAAATACATCAGATTAATCAGCCACCAACTGTCTTTTTAACCATTTTAGAAAGTTCCCAGCTGCCCCTCAAGTTGTTACAGAGCCACGATCGATACGAGCGCAGTGAAGAGTCGTCTCTTTGAGGTGTTCTTGGGAAACAGTCTATTTAATTCGTTATATGATGGAGAAAAAGTATTGTAAAAGATTGTCATCCTGCACAACAGCCACTGAATTTAGAGGCGCACAATACGTCTAGTTTGTATAAGCCTAATAAGGACTACAGAGACTTATTAGTCAGGCATGAGGCTTTAGTGATGGTTCAGCTAAAGGTCTAATGCTTTCGGTCCAGTCCAGAAATATCAGTTACAGACAGAGTAGTCAGACACATTTAAGTAGAATAATGTTCTGCCAGAGCAAGGCTCTTCCTAGGTTTCTGACTATGGCAATACTATTAATACATAATAATTAGTTTTTTTCTTTTGCTCACAGAGAAAACAGATATTTAACAAAGAGCAAAATAAACATTCCTCTTTCCTCACTCTGAAAATTTGTAATAAATCCAGGTATCGAGGAAGTAAACTCAGGATAGCCTCATTCAACTGATTTGAAGATGTCTCCATGGAGACCAAGTTGACCATATTCCCTGTTGTCTTCTTGTCACTGGCAGGCACAAAATTAATTAAAGCAGGGCTTCTCTCTGGAGCATATTCTCTAATAAGTAGCTCATTGCCCTTTATGACATCTGCGCATGTGTGTGTGTTCTTGGTGTGGGTGTGCATCCAGGATCTTTTTATAAATAGCTAAAGAGTGGGTTTTCTTCTTTTTTTCACTGTCGCCAAGATTTAAGAAAGGCAAATAAAGTTTGGTACAAAATGTATGTGCTTGACATCCATTTATCATTACAGCAGGAAGAAGGCACAGTGATTTTATGGTCCTGGGCAAACACCAGCGTGAGGCCTCTCTTCATTTTTGCCTTCAATTACTACTGTAATCATAAAAATATATCTTATGAATATGGACTTGAAAACAAGAAATATGTTGGCCTTTCTTAAAATACAGCTTTTGTTTTATAGCAGAATTTATTTTATTGAAAATTACTGAGGCATTTTATTGAACACCACTCTCATCTGTGGCTTAGTTACATAAAGGTAATGTTGATGTCCACACACTGTCAAAATATCCAGTATAGCCAGCTGTGTTCATGCCCCTTTGGTGCTGTCCCCACAGGAGCTCCCATAGACTTTACAGTTCAGTGGTCAGGGCTTGTTCATTGACTCGTGTCCTCTGCCATGCTGACACAAACTAGAGGCACAGAAGATGTCATATGATGTCACATGGAAGTGTTTCGCAGACGGCGAGTCGAGAAGACAGAGATGAGCTCTACTGTGGCGAAGTAGAACACCAGAGGAGGTGAAGGGGCATGATGTGAACATTTGGGTGAGCATGATTTTGCTGCAGCTGGGAGTAAATGTAGTTTAGAGTAAACTTTTGAATACAGTCTGAGTCTTTATGCATTTTCACAGCATTTCGTGTTGAAACATTTATACGAGTTGAAATATCTGTGATAGACCTTCCATGGTGTACCCTGCTTTTTGACCAATGATGACCTAGAGATGGTTGAAAGATAGTGATTAAGAATTTCAGTCAGTTTGTACCTTGACATTTCTTAACACTTTTAACTAACCATATTCATTTTTTGTATGATTTTACAGTTATGCTTCCATAAATACACAATATCTTATCTCTTAAACACATTTTCATCTTCAGGTGTAATTACAGCTCAATAAGCATATTTAAAGATTAAATGTAATATTCTGCAGGGGTGCAGCTTCATCATCCATTAATCAAATGGTGTTTTTGTTTGTTTTTGATTCCTTTCTTCACTCTTGTTATTTAACATAAATGTCAAGGTCCATATTGGCAGGCATTCATATTTCTAGCTTCACTGGATTTAAATAAGGCTCTGCTCTCTATTTACCCGTTGCCATGGGGAATCATCAACGTTCTGTTGCCGATGACTTTTTTTCATTACTCACGCGTTTGCTTAACTCAGGGTGAATATACTTGGAGTCGACTGAACTAACTCTGATCAGCTGTTCTGGAACTGGAAACTCTTTCATCTCAGGGTTAATCAACCCAGAGTTCAGGATTAAAGTCAGATTTTCTTAAAGCCGCTTTCTGAAAGTGGCCCGTAGAGATTCATCTTGTTGCCAGGAGTAGCCATACAAGTCAAGCAATCAAATTGCAGCCACAACTGACTGGATGACTGGTGCAGGAGAATCCAGCTTTGTATCTCTCTCCCAGGGAATATATAAAACTCGTGGTGGCTTCTATTTGTGACATTTGCCAAATCCTTTGTGAGCTGATGTTCCCACAACTGAAGGGGCTGAGTTAAATTAAGACTGTGTCATGGGAGTACTGCAGTGGACCTAAAGTAGGAATTGTTCAACTGCCACCATAAGTAAAATTAAGTCATACAGTTTAGTAATGAAAGATTTAAACACCCACAGCAGCAATAAGTCATTGCTGATGTGGGCGAAAACTGCAAAACAAATGAGAATGTGTTAGGGAAATTCTGCACTCACAGTCACTCGCTTTAATTGTCCAAGTGTATGGTGAATTCATTAATCAAAGTGTACACCCTGAGAAAATGTCTCTCCTGCTTTGTACTTTATGACAGGTATTGTTAACATCTGTATAATTTTGACTACATATCTCCATGAGCACACTATGCATATATACTTGTAACTGTGGATACTGTTCCATTATGTTGTTCAAAGTAGTCTGTAGAAGTGGCCTATTTAAACTTTCTTACTGTGCATCCTACTTTATAATCTCTTTTTGTGGATATACAGCAGTTAAGTTCTAATTGTGCTCAGTAACACACTGAAAAAAAAGGCCATGTTGGATTTACTTGATTCAATAGTGGACATTGGTTGCACACAAATGTTTTGCTTTGGCAGAAACTTAAACAACTGAGTTAAATCAACACAACTTTTTCATATTCAATAAACCTGTGCATTTTGTGTTCATAAAACGCGATTGAAACATGTTCAGATCAAGTAAATTAAGCTCTTGGAATATTTTTATCCTTCACAATTTTGTCATTTTATTTTAACACTATTCAATAACTTTTACCCCAATACTACTTGGTCACTTAAATACTACATGCTGTCTTCATATTACATAATGTTCAACAAAGTCTAGATCCTGGTTACTATAAAAATTGAATGGGTCTTCAACAACTACCATCCTTCTAGCTTTATCCTGGTTGCAGGAGGGCTGGGAAATAACCCTGAAGTGATAGGTTACAAGGCAGGGTACACCCTGGACAGCTCACAAGTCTATCACATAGAAACAAACAACCATTTACATTCACAGGTAATTTAGAATCACCAGTTAACCCTAAATCTAATAACTGCATGACTTTTAACTGCAGGAGGAAACCAGAATACCCAGAGAGAAACCTGCAAACTAGCCAGAATGTGGATTTGAACACAGGACCTTCTTACTGTGAAGCAACAGCACTAACCACCATGCCAACAATCTAGGAAATGTAGGAAAGCTATGATTTCCTGTATTTGATGCAGATTTTTTTTGTTTTTGTAATAATCCACAATAAATAGCAATAGCATGCACGTGGTGCGTGTATAGTTGTCTGCCTCTTATAACTCCAGTGATTTTCCTGCAGTTTGAAATCTTGTGCGATCTTGTGAATTTCATGAGTTCAGCAACTAAGCACTCTTACTAGATTGTATCATGTAATGTCAACAAGAACAAATTAAGTTGTTGAATTTCGTACAGATCCTTCATGATTTAATTACGTTCATAGAAACATGAAATTATTGTGTTCAAATTACAAGTTAGACTTTTTTAATGTAACAACCACCCAATTTACTTTTTTTGGTATACTAAAAAAAGTAGAGGTGGCTGCTCGACTTGACTGAGATGGATGCCTTCCTGAAACCACGATCTAAAGAGCGCGAGTCTGAAACCCGTGCAGTGTCGCGGGATTTAACATTGATATATTATTGACTTACTTCACTTGAACATGATATGAACAATTTAATCTAGCCTCTCTGCATATCATGTAGTTTCTACACTATATAGTTACACTTAACTTTAAAGCATGAGGCAATTGTGTTAAATACACGCAAGATGCTTACGTAAATCCAAGAGCTGGCCAATCCCTTTTTTTCAGTGCAGTAGTAAATATATGAAGGCTTCTCTTTCATAGTTTATTGCTTCATGAAACAGCCAGGTGAAGCAGGAATTTCAGAATGTCTGCACAAGCTTAACACTGGAGATGTTCTGTTAAGAGCATACACTATGTGGGCAAAAGTATTGGAGCACATATCTTGTGTTTTGAATTAAGGTATTTTCAGTCCCATTTGCACATGTGTATAAATTCAATCAGTTAGCCTTTGCAAACATTTTTGAATGAATATGTCATTCTAAAGAGCTCACTGAATTTTAGCAAGGTACTATAATGGCATGCTTCTGTTGCAGCGAATCAGTTTATGAAAGTGGTGCGATTACAAGGTGGAAGCATTTAGGAAGCATAGCAACTCAACCATGAAGTGCTAGACGAAAGTTTCACAGGTGGATCGCTGAGTGCTGAGGCACAAAGTGTGTAAATGTTGCCAACACTCTCAACAATTCAGTAACTGCAGAGTTCCAAATCTCCTCTGGTATTAACATCAGCACAAAAACTGTGTGCTGGGAGCTTCACAGCTGGGGTAACCATAGCTAAGCAACTTCTGTAGATGCAGTGTGTAGGTGGCCTAGTAAAGCTAGGCAATATGATTTAAGAGCAAAAACAATTCAAAGCAAAAAAAAAAAAAAATGCAACATTCATCCCCCCCTTACAACACAGAGTGTTCTCTTCTAGTGCTTCAACATTAGTTCAGCCTTGCCAATTCTTGTGTAATTGCACATAATTGGTTGAGCTATATAAATGTTTAAACACAAGTGCGTGAATGCACAAACTGACATCTTGTAAGTTAACACAATAATATAAAAATGCAGAATAAGTTTGATGATATCTTTTAATTAATTTTTGTATGTAAGAAGTGTCTTTATATTTGCTGAGAAACTTTGTTTAGTTGCTGGAAAATGTGTCTAAACAGTTTACAGAAAAGCTGCGAAACAAGCAGCAAAACAGAAGTAAGTAACTAAGAGTCATGTTAATTTGAAGAGTGTGAATGTGGTAGAGTGTGAAACTGCTTTTTTTAAATTTCTTTTTTATAAAGATAGAATCATGCCTGACAAGAACAGTATCACATAATGGCTAATGAGCAAGTAACTTCAACAGGAAGTTAGCAGAGAAGCTTTTAAAGAAAGCTCTAGAATGTGGGGGTGGAACACTATATTCTTATCAGGTAAAGACAGCAAATGGAAGATCGCCAGTCAGAAATCCCACATGGCCCAAAACAACTCATTAGGAAACACAGAGTCGATAGACAGATTGTTAGAAGGATGCAAGAACGAACACTAGACGAGGCCAGGCCACCGGCTTACTTTGGATCATCGCTTTAAGCCAGTTTTGACTTTCACCGGCTTTCCCACAAACACACACTGTTCTGCCCCCCGCCTTCCTCAACCTCTGCCTATCCATCCATCCTATCCGCTTCACTAACCAGCTTTGTGGTTTTGACCACGTATCTTGTTACAGTATCTGACCATGCCAGAGAGAAGGGTCCTTGTGCAGATGACATTTTTATCCCTGCCTTAAGACATCTTCAAAGACAGAAGCTGAAAATGAAAGCACATGGTATATAGGGGTGTGGCAAACGATAGAAAATTACAAAATGGAATGTTGATTTTAGAGAAAGCAATCTTTAAATATAATTGTGTTTCAGGTGTCTTCTTTGTTGGTCCCTGCCTTTTTTCTAAGATTCTGAAAAATACATTTTTGTAGATGCAGGCGTAGTAAAAAGAAAAACAAATTGAATACCAGCCAACAGTAAACAACCAGTAGAAATAATTCACTGGTAAACAGCATTTTTGTTTTTATATTGTATTTGTGAACTCTAACTTCTTCACCTGGAGTGGCTTTATATTTACCATCTTACCTCAGCCTCGGGCTACATGCCATTTCAACTTAAGACAGCTCATCAGTATGAGTGGCAGCTATTGGGAGGTGAACTTTACCCAGTGAAGGGGAGACTAACATACTTCTTTCCTGCCTCAAGGTGAAAAGTTGTGTATCGCTACTTTTAGGTTATCAAGCAAGTGTGTACTTTTAAACTATGAAAGGGTCATAAGATATTCTTTCGCCCTCACATTTTAATGAAGAATGGGTTTGGTTTTTTTTACTAAATGACAAAATGTGTGTGTTAAAGAAGATTTCTTTCATATTTTCACAGGCTGGGGGTCAGATTGCTTCAAGTTTCATCATGTATTGGCGTTCACCTTGAGTGAATCCCTTATGGGACCTGAAGAAAATGGCTTTGTTCAGCAGTTAATCATCTGTTCTAAGTGCAAGACCTGTTCATCTCTCATGTCCCTGTTTTATGACATAACTTTCTATCAGTATGTCTCTTCATCCGCCATAACGGTTTTTTTTACTGCTGCAGTAAACGACTGTAACTATTCTCCTCTTGACAAAAAGATGCCGTATCTGTCTGGAAAGAATAAGCAGAGGCAAGAAAAAGGGAGGAGAGATGAAAAGCACATCACAAATATGAGAGAGGAGGAAAGGGTGAGAGATGAAAGGGCAACATGAGTAGAAAGAAGATGAAGACAAGCCTGTTTATGTTGAGGTTTCTGTCTCTGCTAATTACTGTTGCATGCCTCATTAAGTACAAGCTTCTCATGTAGCTAAGAGGGTGCTGGCATTGGAGGTGAGACTTCAGCATCAGAAGTGCAAACCATTCCAGCTCCTGCTCTCCTTTGAATCATGACTAAGACACAGCAGCCTATTTGAGAAGGTGTTGCTTGGGTCAAGGCCATTCAGTCGGTGCTTAACATAGCTCCTCTATCTATGCATTTTTCTTAAGGAGGAACTCCAGTCCATTAACCTCTTCTTTCCTGCAGTTCCACTGCTAAAAGCTTACTTTGGTGACCTGTTCCAACCATTAAGCTATAGACTATCCTGAATCCTGTAGATAGGTAATGCAAAGCACAGGGTAGCACATTAAACCCATGGCATTATACACAAGTGCTCCTGTTTTGGATAACACCTATGGAGACAGCCATTCTGGCTGAGCAAGTGGCACTAGCAACATGTGACTAGCTTACTTCGCTCGGTACAAGCCATGAAAATATTGGTTATTGCATAACTGACAGGAACCGGAACAGGTATGTTACCTGTCAATTAATGCACATTTACCAGCATGCAGTTCTTGCACAACTCCAGCAGGTTGTATCCTTTACACAACTAAAGAACTAATTGAATGTACTTTTTTTTTTTTTAGACATAAGAGAAATAATAATTTTTTTTGCCTTTTTAAGCTTTAATGATGATCTTACTTGCTTAACTTTAAGGTGAACAGTTATCATACCCACATTAAGATAATGAACCCAGGGCACCATCTAACAGAAGTTCGACAGTATACATTATAATAACTATTACATTACAATCAGTATAAGAAATATTTGTAAATTTGAGTATGTATTTGCTGTCCCATTTACAATTTACAATACTGATAGATCCAGATTAACAGAAGATTGAAAGAGTACATACACATAAAGGATGCAAATGGTATTTAAAATAAAAAGATTTCTCTGAAGCATCAGGGTTATCAAAATATTTCATTTGAGACACCCAACTGCAACATTTTAATTTAGCTTTTTAGTTAAAAGAAAAAGTAATATGCACAATCACTTTCCAGAAGCAATGAACAGTCCATATTTAGAGAATATTATTTGGACATTGTATATATTTAAAAAATACTCCCTGTTTCCTCTGTTTGCATTAAACTCTGCAAGCTGCAAACTCACTGGATGAGATCTCCTCTTCTGTATATTTCTCATTTAATCCATATTTAGGAGGGGAGAGATTCTGACGCAATAATGTCAGGGTTTTGGAGGATGATGTTTCTAGTCCTGCAGCTATTTTCAAATCAAATTATTATGTGGAATTAGCCAATTTAAGCTGGAGCATGCAGAAACAGTATTTATGACCAACAAAAGCCATTTGGTCCCTGTTTCCAAACATGCCAAAAGTGCCATGCTGTTGAAAGATCACACATCTCTGCTTGTATTTTTGTGATATATATGTATAGGTTATGTCCAGCCTAACATGCATGTTCTTTCATGCATTAATCGAGTCAGAAGTTGTTATATGAGCAGCATTCTTCTGGCAGCATGTAAGTAGTGTCTCCATGGATAAAATACAGTCTGGATATGGATAACCAAAATTGCTGTGCATATGCAGTAAGGTACAAGGTACCTTGTACATAAGGAATGGCTGTTATCATACACCGCCTGCATTTTCAATAAAAGCTTAGACACTGGCAACTTTAAAAAGCTGAAAAAGAAGAGAAAAAAAAACATCAGTCTGTTACCACATCTTACATTCAGCTGAAAAACTGGAACCCAGAAAAAGATGAAAAATCAAAAGCTTTTACAACTTTCTTTAAAGAAAAAAAAACACTTTTTAAAGAAACATTTCTAAAGCGTATGTTCCAATAAGAAAGTAAATAAATGGATGATTAATTAAAAAATGTATTTTACATCTAAAAAAGAACGAGGCAATGGAACACCAGAGAAGTTGTGTCATGCAACAAAATAGATAAATAAGTAAAAATTAAAACATATAAAATTAAGATAAAGACCTAGCTCCAAATGTTAAAGCACATTGTGCACATGTTACATACTAACAGCTTGACTCTATAGTAAAAAACTAAGGTACTGGAATGTCTTTAGTCTGAATGTTTAACTAATGGAAACATTTGGAGCAATGTGCAATGAAAAAATATGGAAAATAAAGCCACAAACAGCTAAGGAGTTGATGTCCTACAACAAGCAGAATACGATAAACTCCAGCAATTTGTCCCCATTATGAAATGCTCATACATTTCAAAATAAGAGGTGATGTCATGGGAATCTGGTTGTAAGTGATTGCGTGGTTATAAGATCCAGACATGTTTTGTGTTCTATGTGACAGTTTAGAAAAATGTACGTCAGTTATCGTTGTCTTTGGATTACTACTGTGTTGTTGTCCTCATAAAAAAAAGAAACAGTGACTGCAGATGATGTCTTATTCCAACTTTATACGCTTGAATAATTAAAGAACACCCTTGATTTGCAATAAGCTATTTCTTGTGTATTTAAGTGTTAACCATCCAGTGGGACGGTGATGTTTGTAAAGGCATGAAAGAGGGAAGAGGGGGAAAACCCAGCTAGTATTAAAAAAAAGTTTTAGGATAGTTTCCTCACAGAATGGTCTTACTTGACCTTTTTACTACAAAAAATATTTTCTCCAATCTCCAACAACTGTGAGACACACATTTCCTGACACACTGGCTGGAACTCAAGGTTGAGGTGAGCCTGTTGGGGAGTCCATGAAAATCCAAACGAGGACAGGGGATGTTTAGAAATCATACAAAAGAAACTAGCTCTACTGTTCTTTGCTGGGACCAGAGTACCCGATAACTTCATTCATCAACATATCACAGGTAGATTTTTACTTCACTGTTTTGTGGCAAGTAATGCAGCTTATGAACTAACTTATGTTTGTGTTGCACAAACAGACAGACAAAAAAAACATGAGATTGAAGGTTTAATAAAAGTAAGGTAAGCTATTTGCTGAAACCCTGTGGCATTGGATGACATTATAAAGAACAAAGGTTTTTTTTTTTGTACTTGCTGAGAGTTTTCAGCCTTGGCATTTTTATGACATGGCCCAGAGGATTTGCTTCTCACCGCATACCTTCTTGATAACATGAAAATGAAACATCACCCAGTCCACATTCCTGGGGCAACTCATAAAACTTCCCTAAAATTCTGCCGCACTAATTTCTAAGTTATTATTATAAAGCTGCCATAAGATCTCAGCGGCAACTTTTTACATTTAAAATTAAGCCACAACAAAATTGTGTTCCAATTTAAACATTTATGCTTCTACTTCTGGAAAGTTCTGTGTTTTTAGAAGTAAATTACATAGTTTTATTCAGAGTTCAAGGGGCACCAATATCAGATGGATTTTAAATTTTGCAGGAAGTTGCAAACACCTGCTACATAATTTCCAGGCGTTTCGGAGATTTCAGAACATCTTCAGAAACAACAAGATATACTCGTACTAGCTCACTGGAATATCTGTTTAATCCAAACGAATGATAGCTAACTGACAATGTAGATGGGCTTATTGCATAAGGTTACCACTAATTACTAGCTGCAATATGTGGATGGTACATGTTTCACCCTCTCAGTCTGTCTTTGTGGTGGAGACACATACTGTTGGAGACAAGACTGCAAAGTTGGCTTCAAGTACTCTGGCTGGTGTTTCTAAATCTGAGGAAAGCACCAAACTTGTATAAAAACTGAGTGTGATACAGTCAGTCAAACCTTATGGTTTTGTGGACTGGAGATAAACTCAAGGTGACGCTCGAAGCTGGATGTGGTGTGACCCAATACTGAGGAATTACATAGTCATTAAAAGATGCAGTAAATACCCTTGCAGGCAGGAATGTCAACAGGTGTAAATTTTATGCCGTGTACCTGGTTTCTTAATTTAATCACACATGTGTTGTTTGGTCACACTTGCTCTCAGTGAAGTCTTTGTTTCTCATATCCACGAGCAACAGCACATCTGTTCTTCTATAAATGTCAGTAAATTTCAGCGAAGGCATACAAGAGTAGATCTGAAGTTTGGTTCAGAGTGAATGATCCCAAGCAGTCTTCGCGTACCTTAATTGTTGACGTTTCACTCACTGATTTGAAGCTCTTCCACTCAGAAATGAGCCGTCAGTTGTCACAGCAGCCTAAAAAGATCATCTGTACAAACAAGACAA
The DNA here is from genome assembly GCF_018398535.1 of Haplochromis burtoni. Taxonomy (NCBI): domain Eukaryota; kingdom Metazoa; phylum Chordata; class Actinopteri; order Cichliformes; family Cichlidae; genus Haplochromis; species Haplochromis burtoni. The sequence goes on from NW_024582449.1 coordinate 1,266,878, forward strand.
ATAGCTTTTCAAGATGTTTAGCAACACCTTTTTTAGACTTGGAAACCAACCGCTCCCGCAGAATTTTGAAGACGTGTCACAGCATGATGAAAATACAAAGGAAGTTGCTTAAAAACTGCACAGAAACCAAAAAAGTAAAGATCCAAATGAAAACTGGCCCATCTAACCCAAACCCTGACCCTAACACCTACCTTCCCTTAGGCTAAGAAAACCCCTCACGAAAGAGAACATTTCATCAGTTAAATGTTTGATCTGAATGCTTGTCAGGGCAAGTGTAAGCCTATGAGTTTCCCATACCTCTATTACACTCGAACACTGAGAGGGTTGTCAGATGATGCAAAGAAAACCCTCCTAAAGCGTAAGCATTAGTGACAGAGGAATAGAGAGCAAGAAAGAGATTAAAAACAGAGAGAGCGCGAGGTAGAGAAAGAATTCGTCAGTGAGGTTATTAAGAGAAAAGAGCAATTCAGTCTGACAGAGGGCAGCATGACGGGCAAGAAAGAAGAGGCTGAGAAGCACTTCAAAGCGTGATTGGTAACTCATTCCCTTGACTTCTCTCCTGCAAACAGCTTATAATGTAACAATTTCTGCAAGCCCTACTGAAAAAGAATAAGTCTGCACTACATACTCGGAGGAGTAAGACTAAGACCACGCACATTTTATTGCAAACTAAACAAAGCTGTGCACGATTTACGCTATGACATTTTGAGAGAATCGCGTGCCCCAGAGCAGCTTAGTTTGACAAACATGATAAGAGCATCGGGGTGAAAACGCAGCATCTTTTCTCTCTTTAAACGCTCATCTGTGGTGGACAGTCTCTACTGTTGCTTCTATGGAGCCCTTTAGGCAGAATATAATTTTAATCAGCTGTCTGATTAGTACGACCTTGGGAACTGTCTTCATTCCACTGGGTAACTGACTGGAGCCGCAGATTGGTGTTAAGTTTCGTCAACACTACTCGGAGCGAGCCTGGAATATGTTAATTAACTCATTGATTGAGGTGGGCGGTTCATTTTAAAAGCAGAAGTCGAGGTCTCCGGTGTGGGAAGACAAAAAGAAAAAAAAACAGTGTTGTGCATATCAATGGCTAACATCAGTAGCTTCTGCAAACCGTATCCCTGCACTCCAAGGACACATTTAGTATCTGTTTCCATCGAGGCTATAGATGCAAAATAGACCAGCCGAGAGTGTTTTTGCCTCCAATGCTCTTGCATTAATTACTGCATACTGTATATGCTACTTGCAAGTAGGGAAGTACAACAGGGAGTTTTGCTTTTGAACTCATTTAGGAAACTGGGTTAAACTTTTATCATTAGTGCTATTACTTGCTAGTACAAGGACACAACAGCCACTCGGCACACACATCCAAACTGCATTCAAGAGAGAGCCTTGGCATTCACTTTGGTAAACTCAGGAATGTCACAAATGTATGAAGCACGTCTTGTCTTATTTGCTTTAACAGGATGAATCTTTTTTTTCCTCCCTACCTCCAATGACTTCTTCTTTCCATCCTTGGACTGGCACACTGTTTTGAAGTTGGGGCTTTGCATCAAGCGAGAGGTAATTGAAAAATGCAGACAACAAATCTTTTCAGCCACGTTCTGAAGGCTTTGTCCTTTTGCTATACAAGCAAATGTTGCGAGACAAAGAGTGTCACATTTTGCATCAGTGCTAATATGTAGGGAAAATCACCGAAGCTAGTCTTTGTGGGGTTGTCACAAAGCTTCTTTGGCGTTTTTGTTTCTGTTATATAAAACTATGCATAGTACAGACACATCAGCTGTCATAAGCTACTTTTTTCCAACTACACTTGTGCTCGAATCTCCTTTTTTTGTATCGGATGCAGTTCTCTAAACTAGCAGTAATATATAGCTGCAACGTCGATTTCTCAGTCTTCTTAAATTGCCAGCAGCCACAATCACATTATAGTGGGCACCTAAATGTAGGTACGGTGAAAGAAAACAAGACCCACTCATCTGAACGCAGATCACACATGCATAACAAAAGAGGAAGCACTGAAAAGAAGAAACAAGGTCATGCTTACACCAGAAATCGTGTGTGGTACAGCATCAGGTAGCAACACTTGCTTTGTTTAAAGGAAAAGGAGGATGAACGTTGACAGAAAATTTTCTCATTGTAATCAAAGTGCAAAACGGGGAGAAGAGCCGCGCACTATCCTAAAGCCCACGTACGTTATCATCATTGTTTTTTGAAATGTCGCCATATTTTGGCTCACTGATGTGTTACGTGGACGATAATACACTTTAAAAGAGGGGGAGCTCGATTACACCCACACTCCGGGGATTTATTATGATGTCTCTGCTCCAGTGTAAGATATTGAATAAGGACAAGGCGAGAAATGGGTTTATACTTGTGAAAAATTGCTCTTAGCGGCTATGCTCAACACGAAATGAGGCGGCTCACAACGGGTAGCTTTAAGTTAATTTTTTTCTTTAAAAAAAAGCGATTATACCTTTCTCACATGCAGGAAAGTTCTCGTTGTCGTCCAAGGAGGAGAATCTACACTATAATGGGGGAGGTGTAGCTGTTCAACATTCAAATGATGTTGTGTGTCACATTTGACTGGATTATTCTGGCCTGAGCAATACCCAGCTGTCAGGACTGCCAGAATATGAAGCAGCGCGAGAATCACAATCAGATTTTATCATCAAGTGTTTGTGTGTGCGCCTTACTCGAATGCGTCTTTGCGCGGTTCAGTGAATACACCACTGAATTGAGTTATTAAGAGTCTTTTTCATGTGTGCCCTTTTTCAGGTGACGCACGTGCATGTCTGTGTGGTGGGGAATTTTATTTATGTGAGCTCGTGTCAGTGTGTTTCTGGTCTTTGTGTACATTTTCTTAGTGTCTGACAGACCATGAGTAAGTGCAGGATGTGGAAAGGAGAAAAAAAGAACAGCATAAATGTCATGATGAAAACAAATCACAGACATATTGCCAGGTAAAGTAAAGAAACAAAGCTTAACACATCAAATTTCTCATCATTTCTTTTCATCAGCTCAGCATCTACATCATCATCTGCTCTGGCTCCATCTAAATGCAGCACCTTGAAGATGGTTATAAACAGACTGTTTACACTTTTCAGGATGCCTTCCACAATAATCGGCTTAAAGCCGGTGATGTGGCAGTGCTGCTAATGTACAGTAGATTTGAAAACTTATGTGAGGATTGCATTCAAGGAATGAAAAGACAAGATGTTACATTCTGAGCAAATTAACACAGATGTTGTGGGGGGAGGGTTGTACCCACACATCTGACATCTATACGTATATAAACATATGCAGAAACTGAAGGCTCACTTTGTCTCTCGGGGAAGAAGGAAGAAGCTCAGCAGTGCAGCACTAGCGCCATCTGTTGGGACAAGAGAGGAAGACCACATTATCATCCAGATGAGTTCGGGATGAATGATAGAGGGGAGGAAGCAGGATATTTTATGGATTTGATCAGTTACTGCGGGGGCCTGTACAGTAACGATGTACATAGTCCTTCCTGTTTAGTACTGTTGAGTAAAGGCTGTGTGTTTTTTTTCTTGTCTTTTTTCAGGTAAGACTGCCCCTATTTTTTTCCACTTAGCCACTGAGTCACATTGTTTCACACTGTATCACTATAGAACTTAAAATTCAAGGTTAAATTATGAAGGTTAAAAAAATCCAAAAAATGTAACTTTTTTTAACACAGTTTATTTTTTTATTTATTTATTCATTTTTAAAAGATTGTTATCAATATCACTTATGAAGGCACTTGAACATGGCATTGGATTTTATTTTCAACCATCGGTTGCCCTATTGAGGTAAATGAAAGGCTTTAGATGGTACTCCTTATTTCTTAAGTGTTTTCCTTTATCATATTTCAGCACCTGTCAGCTTTAGTGGAGGGACGCAAGTGTCTGTCTGTGCTGCTTGCATTTGATCTCCGAGTTTAAAGCGCCGCTGAAGAGATGATCAAGGTCAGACATTTTATTGTGTTACAGTCGCGAGAGAACCCTCTTTACACAGATCTAATGTGAAGGCCAAGAGTTTTCGTGCACTTTTTTCTATAGCTGATGATCTCACATTGAGGTTCTCATAACCGCAGTGCATGGTGGTAGCTCACTTGAACACCCCTTGTATTAAAGAGTTTCTTTATTTTAGTGGTTTCTGCACATCTATTGATATATTTAATCGACCTTTTTATGAAAATGTATAACCAGGACTATTTCATGGTACACAACTGTAATTTTTAAGGCACATTTCTATAATAGTATTATATATTTATACTGCTATTGTACTGAAAATTGCAGTAAATGCATTTAAGCAGTTGCACTCATGGATACACCTCATCCGTGTTCTCACAACTGAAAATAACGGTGATGTCTGTATATGTTTATTAAAGGACAACAGCCTAGTTTTAGTTTACGACCCTAGGATAATTTCTTTACACACACACACACAAGGAGACACATGCACGCACAAGACACCTTAAAATAGACAAATAACAGAATTAGCTGTTAGGGAGGAGTGAATTTCTAATTAAAGGGTGCAGGTGTAAAAACTAGGCTGCACATCTGTTTACACAAATTACAAATGTTTACTCAATGCAAATCAGATAGGGTTTGTGTACCCAGCGCTGTCTTTTCCACTAATTATTATTCTAGAGTGAAGAGCTAAATCTGTTGTGCTTTTTGCAGGGGAAAAAAGTGCAGCCTGTAATTCACGGGAATAATGTGTACACAGATGTATAAAACAAGATTTACATTTGCATTTTCCAGAGTATCTTGTCTGCCCTCTAGTGCATCTGACGTTTGAAGATTTAATTGCATAATGTGAAAGAAAGCACAGTTTGTTGTGTTTTTACTGAAGTCATGGACAAAGACAAAGCACAAATGAGGTGCACTCAATTTAAGAGTAAGTTGTGAGTTATTATTCTGCTGCAAGGATTTTCTTTCTCTCTCTTTTTGTACTTAGTGTGATTAGCTTTGGCATTTTCGTCAGTTTTCTGAAAACTCTTTTCACCTTGGCAACTTTATCAATGTGTGTCTCTTTAGAAATAAGGATCTTTGACGACATCGCCTCCCTGCAGGTTTCAATACAGCTGGTCGACACATTTACATATGCTTTAATTATCGGCTGTGAATGAAGCATTAACAGCGTATTAGAAATAGCTGAATATAGAAGCGTGTGTGCTTCTTCTGCAGTGTTGAGCAAAGACCTTTATGCTCCGAATTAGAATAGATTAGTTCTCTTAACTCGTCGTTAATGAGTTATGCTGGTGCACTTAAAAGTGGACGCTGTCATCCCCAAAGCTTTGTGTTGAACAGTACACACAAAAGAAGCCCTCTGTATTATCTCCTGACTTGAGGCAGACAGACGTGCTGCTATCCTACAAGGCTTGTGGTTTTAGAGGATTGTGTACTGAAAACCGCAAGACAGCTGGCGTTTCAAAATGTTATTCTAATATCTCCCAACAGCTGAGAGTGGCAAGGGACTGTTTGTTCTCGTCAATGGCCACTGGATGACAGAGCCACTTTGTGGGCCATACGCAGCATAATTAGGCCCTTCTCTTAAGGCAAGACGGAGGGCCACGGGAAGGTAAATAACTGAAAGACAGACACGTGAAGTCTGTACTGGTTCAAATGGAGTCCGATTACATTTTTTTTTCTTGATGTAATCATCTTTTTCTTAGATGAAAAAAATAGAGAGACTAATATCCGTGTTCATGAGTTTTCTTCAGCTCTGCATGCATGTTCTGCAAACCAAGTGACATGCAGCCAGTAGATGGCATAACACAATCATGACAACAGCCAAAGAAGCATGCACAAGTGTTTGATTCAGAGCCTACAGACAACGCTCCTAAAAGCGTTTGCCCATGCAGTTCAAACTGCAACTAAAGGCGTGTTTCTTTTATAGAAATTCCTCAGGCAAGAAATGTTGTTATGTTTTTAAAAAATCTAAAACATGAAGCTAAACTGCAATTCTTATATTACATAAGGGTGGACCGTAGAAAAGCAGCGACTGCTATGTGGTAAACTTCCAGATGCATATGAATATTATGATATGATATAATGCACTGATGCATCCAATACAATACTGGTGTCAGTGTTCCAGGTGAAGGCATTTTGTTTGAGCCAGTTAGAGTCATTATAGATTAACTGATTAAGCTTCAAACACTCAAGAGATCTTTTACTCTCATATTCAGAGTATACATTTTTTTTCCCCACAAAAGTTGCTTTACCTTTATCTAAAACAGGGCTGTCAAACATAAGGACCAGAATCAGCCCAGATAAGAGTCAAATCTGGCCCACTGGAAAGTGTAAAAGAGAACGTTTTTACATAGTTCTGCAGTTAAAAAAAACAAACAAACAAACAAAAACCTAAAGAAAACAAACAAGCAAAAAAAGGACATTTTCTGTGAATTACCAGAAGCTTTGTTGTATAATTACAGGACAATCTGAGCAATTTTGCACATTTATTTCTTAAACTTTAAGCCCAAAGAGTTGTGCTGACACATTTACTTCAGTTACCACAGCAACATTTCTTTATCATGTATAAAAACTGAGAAATACTGTTGAAATTAGATATTTTTTTTAAATTAGGACATCTCAATTATATGTGTAATTAAACTTCTTTTCACTGACGAGGAGGGCAGTTTCACCGGTCCGGCCAAAGATGTAAAAGGAATTTGACATCCCTGAACACTTAATTTAAACTGAGTTTTCTTCTACCTTACACTTACAGAGTTTACAGAAAAACTTTTTAAAAAGTGTCCCGTTAAGTTTGACACCAGATATTCTGCTGAATAAATAATTTAATCAACAGAAAATCCAAAGAAAACATATCAAACAGATTTACCATCTTTACAACAATCGCTACTGCACTCTCTTTACTTCCAAACAAACTTTTAAATGTTTTTTATTTCCAGTCAGACAAAAGTCACAACCACTGGATTGCATGTGACACATCTAATTGTTTTCGCTTGGCAGTTTTATGTTTGACAAGAAAACACAATGACCCGACCAAAGAGCTGGCACACAGTGTACCACAGTCCCCACAGCATTTGGCGATGCTATCATGCCCAACCCTCCCCTTGTTGATCAGAGGCAAACTTGCCGACGCCACCGTGTCGCATTCTGGGGATAGCTGCGCATAGGGCCGCTGTGATGTGCCACCTGGCCCCTGGCTCCATTGGTCAGGAACTCTCCCTGACCTCTCCATTAAAACTCGTTTGCCACCGAGCGCCGCGTTGGGGGAGAGTCTCTGAGGGCCACTTGCGTGCATTCTCCCCGTGATGAGGACAGACCCGAGGGAGATTGCCAACACCTATTGGGGAAGCTTGGCCTGCCTCTTCCTCTCAGTAGGCTCATAAGCTGCCTGGCCCCAAGAACCATGCAGTTACAGATCAAAGATTGTCCATTTGGTAGGCAGCCAAGAGAGCACTCTGTGCCTCCTTGCCCCATTACTAATAACCATAAGCTCTAAAACAGCAGGGTGTCTGATAGAAGAAAAGCTACAAAGATTTTGAAAGGAGTAATTGTTAAACCGTATACAGAACTGCTGAATGTTACATTTAGGATTGTTGTTACTTCTTAGTTTGAACAGATTGGAGTGTAAAAACTGAAATTTGTTTCAATGTTAATCTACTTTTTTATTTGCAGAAGAAGAAGGGCTGAAGTTGATGTGATTAAACTGGTAACTGTACTTACATGTACAATATATTTTTGCATGACTGCCTTTAAATGAGTTATTATCCCTGAGAAAATCCCCCTATCTGCCTCCTCCCTCACTAAGAAAAAAAAAAGAAAGAAAAAAAAATTCCCAGTATTGTGCCGAGTTAGTTAGTGCAGAACAGGTGTTTGGTTTGTTTTCACATTCGGTCACCTTGCCAAAGCCTCTACTAGTCCTAGACACAGCATTTACACCCGTAACAACATGTGCTCTTAGACCTCACATGTAGTCTACACCATGTTTTTTTTGAGTAGTCCTCTGCAAAATGATAATATTTGGCCAAAGAGCAGAGAGTAGATGCTAGAAAGCCCACGGCACTTAGTACGATTGGCTGGAAAGACACTGTCTCCACCTGTTGCAGGTCAGAGGCTAATGCCTTAAGGTCAAAGGTTGATTCGACAAGGCTGCTTTGGAACTTGTGCTTTCTCTGCCTGTAAGAGTTCACATACTTAGTGCTGAATGTTTAAGTCAACAGTGGAGACCAATCAATGAGATGCATTGAATTGGAGAGCGTGTGGGAAGCTGAATATACTGTCTAAGCAGCTTAACATTTATAAACTTATTATTGTTCTGCGATATTCTAAATGTCATTACTGACAAATACTGAAATGTGTCGTGTTATCACAGTTTGCACCACCCTGCTGGCCCTGTTATTCTTGAGCTTAGCTTGAGTGGCAGTTGTGGCCAAGACGATTTGATATAGGGCTGCATAACAGATAAATGGAAAACATTAGAGCAAAAACAACTGTTATGTGGCTTTTGGGCTCCCAGAGTGCTGCACAATGTTGAAATGAGCAATGTAATGAGCAGATAAGTAGGCCATCATGCATTACATCTCCAAATACCATGGACTTGTAAGGCTCTTTTTAATGGTACCAGGGATGTGGGCCACTTTTAGCCACATTTAACCCCCGGGGTTGTACACCTCAGAGAATTCAGAGGTATGGCCCGGGCCTAATTAGCCTGAAAAACAATAGCCCCCTGATCACCATTCCTTTGTGCTCCCCTGCATTGTGCAGAGGATCTGATTACAAACTTGCGATAAACAAGGAGCTAAATTAGATGTGCAGTTGTTGCCATTGTCCCCAATTTGTGATACCCAACCTACCCCCGCATCCTTTGTACTCTCAGTATGTATGAGCCAAAGCAGACAAGCCTGAAAGAGTGACCGGTCCCTGATGGAGTATAAATGTATAGTAACTGACAAGAAGGGAGAGCTGATACAGTTGCTCTGCCCTCTGCGGTCACCTTCTTCTGGCAAGGCCTAAGGTAATTAAGACCATGAATGCAGTCCAAGTAGTGGGCTGCTTAAGACAGAATATTAATGTAGCTTTGATGGATGGAGTCAAAAGTGATTTCTTGCAGCAGAGCGTGGGTTGCGAGCCAGCTGGTCTTGGGTCAGAGAACTGGATGGTGGGCAGATGCTTAAAGGCCCTCTTAGCCTCTGCTGATGGAGCACAATTGATTAATGCTCCCCAATTAGGGAAACATTAAAAGCCACGTTTTCCAAAGCACAATTCAGTGTCACATAATGCATGTGAGGCATTTTGTGTATTCCCAGTCCAATAGAGGACAGAGCAGCTCAGTTTGCATGGAATCCACACTTGGCAAATTTCCACTACTTTAACGCCTGGTATGTGGAGTGCTGATTCTTAATGGTTGAGCTTTTAGGAGCGGCTGTGTAGTTGGCGTTTAATTATAAAGACATCCATATTGAAAAAGATTCGGTGCATTAATGGGAATCTGTGTTCAACACAATTTCTGATATTGTTTGTTTAAAGCATGTAACGCACTTAATACTACAAGTCCAGGATCTCAACTGATCCCACAGACAGCTGCTGTCACGTGTGGCTTAGCACTTTTTAACGCTGTCTTCTGTTGAGCTGAATTGTAGACTTTTAATTTGCATCAGTATTTTTAGACCTTCTGATTTTCATCTACAGCTTTAAAAATAACACATTGTGATGATTTTGGCAACCCATAAAAACGAGGTATAAAGCATTAGCGGTGGATCTTCCTCATTTTTGACTGTTGAAATATAAGATTGTAAAACTGTCAGGCTCGGGCTTGAGTCAGCTTGATGTTTTATAGCTCCTAAAGCATTTTAAAATAAAAATGGTAACATTAGTCATCCCTCATCAGTGTCACGCAACATGCACAGGGCTGGCAAACTGCTAACCTTGCCTCCAGTAGAATCGAAGGGACCCCTTGCCATTAGTCGAATGCATTTTTGCGCTTTGTGTGATTGGGTTGAATGCGACCTCCTGTATTGCAGCTAAAGCTTTCTTTCTTTTTTTTTCTTTGCAGCCTACATACCTGCGCACTGATTCCTGTACGTGATCCACAGCCTCCCAGAGGACATGCAATGAGCCAGGGAATGTGTCCTTGTTACTCACCAAGCAAAGTCTTTTATGGTCTTGTAACAGGAAGCCCCGAGGTGAGACATCTACTGCTCTGGCTGTCAGAAAATCCCCAGACTTTCTCGAAGGGAAGGGCAGCAAGGGGAAAAGGGCAGAATTAAAACGAAGGGGCGCGGCGTCAAAATATGTATCAAGAGCTGCATCACAGCGCTGCGGTTGCAGTTAAAGAGCAGATCGTTTTTGCCATCTTTTCTAATTTCAAATCATTCTTTCTAACAAGTTAAAACAATTGTACCAGAACAAACCTTCTGATTCAGTCTCAATCGTCTCTCATCTGAGTTAACCGGTGAGAAATGCCACACGTCACCATACATGTCGAGCCATCCACGAGAACAAGTAATGGAAAAACTGATTTAAAAAAATTATATTCCTATTGGTGATATTTTTATAGAATGACAGTGTAATTGATCATGTCCCTGAGGCTCTATGTTGCCTAAGCTCTATATGTGTCTTAAGACGAGACAGGGTCAAGGCCGGGGACAACTGCAAGGCGCTTGTTAAGTGTCGGAGGCTCGTGCCGCTGGGACCCTTGAGCCATTCCTGGCATCCTGCTTGAGTAGGCCCCCTGCAGCATGCCTGAGGGGGGGGTCCTGTCCCATGCTGCCCCACTCATCTATTGACACAGCCGTATTATGTCTAGGCTTCTCCGCGCTCTGAGCTCAACGGGCCCTTGATTGTATAGAAACCAAAAATAAACAAATCAACAAAACAAAAGGGGAAAGGCAGACAAAGAGAGCAGGCAGCATGGCAGGCTTTTCCATCTGTTTGGAGCGGTCAGCCTTTGGCCTTTGGAATGATTCCACTCGCCACCGCTTACCCACACACGTTCCGAACGAGAAGTTTGAGTCAAAAAGACCAGCGCGCTGTCTCATTATTATAGCGATAGAAAATACACGAGGCAGCGAAGCGTGCATCAGATCACAGCCCCGTCTGTTGTGATAACTGAAATATGACGTACCAGTCATGTGGCTTTTTCAGCGAGCCAACTCTTAAAATAAAAACAAACACTGAATCGCTGACCTAAAATCTAATAGGGGATTTCTGCGCAAGGTGTTATGAATTAGACGGTTCCATTGTTTCACAGTTGTCTTATTTAACTTCAACAGACTTTTATAAAAGCCTGTCTGTTCAAGCATCATGACATTACTCATCTGCTAGGAAGATCAATGACAAGCTTCACCCCATTCACAAACCTTAAAATAAAAATGCTGTCTCCTGGCACGTTGCATCGAATGATAAATGCGATTACTGATACGACGGTGTTTAATGTAAACACAGCTCAATGTTTCATTTCTGTTTTGATGTTTCTTTGTAGTTCCTATCCTTTATCTCCGTTAATAAAACGATTCTATCCCACGAGATTCATTTAAATGTTTTGACGGGATCGAGGGATCTGTTACTGCACTGTTATGACTGTAGCCATGGAAAGAAGGGGAAGGTTTAGACCAATCTCAATGAATTGGTTGTAGCTCAGGGTACTAGAATTCATCCAAAGAAAACGTTTCACGAGTTTTATGCCCCTCATTATGCAGAAATAATTGCTTGAGGAAATAAAATAGATTTAGATTTACCACTCAAAGTTTTTTCTGAGGTCAGTTTTTTGTTCTTTTTTTTAAATATACCAGGAGGTCAGAGGTGGTCAGGATTAAGACTTTAGTTATAAGAGCCATCCTTTATGTGGTTTCAGCTCAAGCACTTGCAGCACAAAGTTTGCCTCTTTAATCTCCTGCTGACGGATGACTTGACATTCAATATTCCATTAAAAAAGCTTTGTCGAACACGACCCAGCACTACGGGCAAACAGAGGATAACGTATTTCTGCCATTAACAACGACATTATTCAAAAGTTTTAAAATTAAGTGATGGTAAAAGATCGTTTAAAACAAAAACAAAACAGACTCTTTCATCACGCTTTGCTATGGATTCGACTAATTAAACTGCACGATTTCTACAGCTCGACACAAAAATATCACGGAAGATTTATTGCTTGTTAACAGAGCCATAAACTTGGATATGGAATGCCAGTTTTTAAAACACCCAAACCTTCCTTACAGTGACAAAAAGCCTCAATAAAACCAGGGACTTATTGCAAGGATTGATTATAGTTTCAGATCAACTGCCGTACACACTATGGAATCTTTAATAAAGGGTTATCATGCTCAGTGTTTGTTACCAATGCAGCACACCTGGTAAAAACTCCTCCCGCTCATGTTAGCACGCCTGCCATTACTGGACACCTGCTGCTGCTCTTGTTTTGGAGTGACTCAAGCGCATTACATCAATAAAGTACATGATGAATTAATGAGAAAAGGAAAGGATGCCATCCCGGTTGCTGACACATTAACATCTGGCTGTAGATTTGAAGAATTACCAGAGCATGAGAGCACCGTATATTGTACTTCTGATGATTGTTATCAGTGCAAATGACGCATGTAATCGCGGCTATAGACAAGTGATTCCTTTTCCCTCTTTTTTTTATTATGTTGTTTACAATCTATACGCACAGCTGTTGCAGTTGGAGCTGCTGAGCGATGAGGCTATGTGCCGTGCAACGTTGCCCTCATTTGCCATGACTTTCTTCATGCTTAAGACCTTTTTATTGGTTGTGACCAACCTAACTACGAATTAACAAGGTTTTGAAATGGGGGGAGGGAATAACAATAAAGCTCCTTAAGGCAGGAATCAACTTTGACTGTCTCAATGAATTAGGGTCTGACATTTTAAGCACTGCGTGGTATATCCTGCAAATTGCACAGATTCCTCCTTCATCACACAAGGGCTAACAAGCTCATAACCACTTTGTGGCCAGGGCAGGAGGGTAGGCAGGTGAGGCTATATTAGTTGACTGGGTAGGCCATGCATCCCCACAGGTGCACAGTTAAGCCTCAGGGTTCCATTTGTGAAGATTTTGGACAAAAAAATAATATAACTGTGTTGAGCTGCTTCACTTATTGCTCATAAGAGGCCATCATAAGGAGAAGTAAGCATTATATGCTGTGTTGCGTTTGAGTGTGAAGTAAATGAGTCTGTTTTTTAGTGCAAAGTCCTAATATGACACATAAACCCTCATCAGACATGTTAAGACTCCAGCAGGGCAATGTCACCAGTGATGCTTGCATTGATCTAATACAAGTGCCCAAAACAAATGTATCTATAAAAAAAACCCTCAACCATCAGTACGGCAAGAAACAATACCAGCGCCACATCCCTTTCAATGCACTCAACTGATGGGTAACTGGAGTCGCCTTGTGAGGAGCCCCGTGCAGCGTTATCAGGGGTGGGAAGGGGGTGTGAACAGCGGCAGAGATGCCTCTGAGGTCAAGCCTTTAATAATGATTACAAACTGGAGCTGGCTGCTGGAGCGACAGGCTGCAGCTGTGGGCCGGCCAGCCTTTGAAGTGCCCCCCGCCTGTTGCAGGGTCCCAGCCCCCCTCGCATGAGGAGACGCTGGAACTATGTGGCTGCCTGTGGGAAAGAATGTCATGCGACGCCAGGGTGACGGAGCGCAGGATGGCTGAAGGGTGGACGGCTCGACTGGTCCTGCTGGTGGGCTTGTGGGTTGAACGCTGGGGACCACTAAGGATGGCATGGTGGCTGTATATGCTGCATCTGCTGTTGTTAGGTTACCCCAGCCACACACAGGCACACAGGATCAGGGTAGGAAGGACCCAGAAAATAGTGAACACACTCATGCTGATAGAGACACACACACTGTTGAAAGCTTTTTTTTTTCCAACATAAATTTTATAGTTGCAAAAGTATTTTTAACTACGGAATAAAAGTGAATACTTTCATTAAAATCTATGCTTACCCTTCTTTCAGACTTGCAGATGAATACAGTTTTAGGTAATCCAAGCTGCGCTGTGAGCATGCGTGAACCTAAAACTGACATTCACATGTCAACCAAACTAGAGTGCTCACATTTGTTCTTGACAAACTGGTTGCACACAAGAGCATAAAGTTCAAGCTACAATTATTTATATTTTTGATAGCAACAGTAAAAGGCCCTTTGTTCGGGTAAGAGCAGTGCATAATAAACACCTTTACATTTCACCCAGCAACGTTTGGAACATGCACTTCATCCAACATAATTTATAGCATACTGCAAGGACCAAATAAAAAAAGAAAACGCTTTTACCTTTGTTACAAGATGCCTCGAACTTGAATTTCAGAGGAACGATTTATGGCTGATCTCCTTAATTACTACCTGCCCGGTAATTTTACGAGTGACTTATTATGCAGACATCAACATATCAGGCCAATGCATCAAATTATTACTTAGCTTGCAAACTGAGCAGTGACAGTAAGGACTGCAATGATTTGCTGCGGTGAAGATGCCAGAGGGGAACGATGCAATTATTTATTATTTTTCAAGCCAGTGTTGCATTTTAGTGTTGCTCACCACATAACGAAAGCGTGCGCGTACACCGAGCATGAAAGTCTGCCAAACAGGGACTTCAATTCAGGGTCGATTTTTTTAGCTCAGCTAGTTTGTTTTTCACCACTTTTAGAGACACTGTTTTAGATGTTGTTGTTCACATAATCTGAACATAAGTTTTAACATATAGCTCGCAAAAAGAAAAAAGTCTTTACAAAAGTGATTAGAATATGTTTCCATTTCTTGACCACATCAATTTAGTGGAACTTGGATTTGAACAGTTACACACTTGGGGAGAGCTTTCATGAACATCAGACATGACATCATAAAAGATACATTGAGATAGAACGAAGAGATTTCTTTTTTCTTTAGAAAAATGGGGAAAATGAAGAAGAGCAGCTCAGAGAGCAACACAGTCATGACATCACCCATTCCATAACAATGATCCATTGTGGTGTATAGGCTTCTGCTCTCTGGCAATTGCTGTCCATAAGTTTTATTTGGCATTTTATAGCTGTTAGATCACAGCAGCTCAGTGCCATGCTCAAAGGTGGCCACTTGCTGACAGTCCACAGAGAGAGCCGAGGGGGGTGGAGGGTTCATGGCAAACGCTTTTGAGAAAAGGCGAGAGTGTGAGAAGAGGAGGGGATGAGAGAAAAAACGAGTGAGGGAAAAAAAAGTCATGGGTTTCAGTTCGGTCCCTCTGATGCAGAGCCGGCCTTTCATCTCCCCCAGCGAGGATTTCCGTCCCATTTCCCCTCAACGGACATGTAATTGCTAAATGACAGTGAAGCAAAATGGCTTAATACGCTGCAAATCCTCTCTTCACTGTAACAGGAAAAAGAAGGACTTTAATTTAAAAGCAGGACACTAATGCTGCCGCTCATGCCATGCTTATTTGAAATAGAACTTTGGCTTTTGAGGTCAATGAGCCTTTCAAACTGATTCATGTAAGAGGATGTCCCAGCTTTGTTCACGAATATCCACCTGTGAATACCTTTTGTTTTGCCATTGTTATAGAGCCTCTCAATTAAACTTCATTGTGTGTTGGGTACATAATTAGTGTAACTTGCTAATCACCACAAAGGCATT
Source organism: Haplochromis burtoni (assembly GCF_018398535.1). Classification (NCBI taxonomy): domain Eukaryota; kingdom Metazoa; phylum Chordata; class Actinopteri; order Cichliformes; family Cichlidae; genus Haplochromis; species Haplochromis burtoni. The sequence goes on from NW_024582449.1 coordinate 1,282,487, forward strand.
GGTTTTATTATTAAATTTAAGCCATACAGAAAAGTGCATTCAAATGTCTGCGTGCTGTGAACGTCACTTCGTTTTTGAGACCTTAAATATCTTTTTCAAGTGAAGCACACGTGCAAGCAGAGGCAATTTCGACTGTGTCTGTTATTGTTGGAGGTCACTCCGAGATTTGCATGTAAAAGCGACCAATTGGGTCCTCTGGAGGAAAGCTGTAAAGCCTCTCCATCACCGGGAAAAACACGCCAAAGTAATTCTTTTACTGTAGCCAAGAAAATTTCAAACATCAGCAAAGATGTACGATAGACTCTCATTTTGCTTTCTGGAGCTTTTTGAATCTTTTCTGTCTTTCTGTCCACACATAAACTGTCAAAAGTCTGTTCAGTAATTTTTTTTCTCTAAATCGTACATGACTCATAATTATAACATCCAACTCTGATCTACTGAAGCCCATTAATTCAGCATAATTGAAACGTAAACATACTTCAATGCAGATTAAAAAGGCTAAGTTAGTGCTGCTACAGCAAAGACATGTCCCCCTGTTCAGATATTTTTAATACCCTGCTACACCACCCCCAAAACCAACTTTTTACGACCTGCTTCATAAATGAAACCATTCTCCGCAAATGTGCCTATGTCCTCTCCTGTGACCAGTAATAGCCCACAGGCTGATTGAGTGTGCCATAATGTAATTTGGACATTAGACTTGGTTAGCTGCATATGTACTGGCAGACCCTTTGGTCTCTGTGCTCAATTTGACCATGGGACTTAAGGATAATGTTTCCCTCCACCGCCATTAATTTCAATAGCTTTAAATACTGACGGGCTCTGACCAAGAAGTCATATTGGGCTACTTGGCACCTCTAGCCACTGACATTAAATTCTATTTATTATTCAATCTTTTATGCAGCCTTTTTAACGGTTTCCTTGGTAACATTGACTGTTTGGTAACATACTGACTAGAACTGTCTTTGAATCACCACTTTTCATAGGGACAGGTGTTGATAGAGTTTGGGTGGTTAGCAGCTATGCTAGTTGCATGGTCACACGAGTTTCAACGAGTTAGGCCATTGAAAAATGGGAAGCAGGATGAGCAGGAGCAACCAAATGTCAGCACTGTGCATCGTGTTTCTTGAGACGAGATTGCCAGACATCTAACATTCTGTGAAAAATGTTTAATTCAATTTTATTTTCAGCTTAATTAATTTTTCCCCAGATGTGAGCGCGTACTCAGTGAAGCGGTAAGGACTTTGCCGGTCTCAGTACTTCAGTATTGCCTGTATCAGCTCACACATTTAACCGTTGCCACTGTCTTGATTGAGCATATTGTGTTGTGACGAGCTGTTTCTGATAAAGTGATAAACATTTCACACAACAAAAAACAATTTAACTGTTTCATATCTTTGATGCTTTATCTCTTACATCATTGAACTTGTAAAATTTCCTCTTGTGAATGCACCCTGCAATCAGCATTCCTGGTTGCTGTGTAAACAGTTCCATTTCAGATGTGTGATTCATTTGATTGGTACTGTGCAATTCAGATCTGGAGTAGCCCTGCTTTAAACAATACTAGCCGCCTTTCATGACAGCTGCATGCATTATGTGGGCATTATAACACCATAATTAAATTACTAAGGACAAAAAACAGAAGGTGGAAGTTGTTTCACACCCATAATCCCCACCTTGCATCTTTTTATTTTCTCCAGGTCTGCATGCCACAGCAATCAGATTTGTCATTTAGCGTTTATGGAGAATGCACGGTTGACGCAAAGGTGTATAATTTATGAGGTGTGTGTTGATTTATTGCTTTGAGGATTGATGGTTTGATTGAATAGAGCACTGGTTGGCCTTTTGAATGGCATTATTGACAGTAACGAGTAATGTTTTTGCAATGTTTTTGTTTTGCTTGTTCCTTTCAGTTATGGGTTTCAGTTATGCAGTGGGGCTATGGTGACAAGGACAGCAGGTCTTAGACATACTAAACAGGTTACGATTTGAGACTGTGAACATTTAGGAACAGTCAAGAGTGAAACTGGGACCTGGCACCGGGAGACATCGGCGGAAAAGTGAGACAGAAAGCATTCTAATAGGTTGATAGCTACAGGCTTCATTGGGTTTTTGAAGAAAAATAGGAGAAGAAGTCAGTGATTGTTATAGTTCACCTGCTGCAAAGTTCCCCCCACCCCACCCACACCCACACACACCCCAAAAACAAAGCTTCTCTCTAAACTCCTGCAGCTTGCTGAACTACTTAACCCACTATTACATCATCCTGGATGTATGCCAGACAATACTTGGCTACCAGCCAAGCTACGTTTTTTCTTCCATTCTCTCTCTTTTTTTTTCTAGCACCACACACGGGATGAAAACAGCACTTTTAGTTCTTCTTATATACTTTGTGCTTTTCAACACCCGGCGTGCACGGCGCTTTGCCACTAGTTGCTGACAGCTGTTCTGTCCTCCTGGTAAGGTTGGCAGGTTTTCCTTTATTTATGCCACTGCTCACCTCGTGTATGCCACTTGAGAGACAGATGGACGTGTGGAACAACAGATTCTCCTGGATGGCAAATTGTATGTTTCTCCAAGTAATCCCTGCAGGAGAATGCATGCTGAAAGATTGCCTCCTCCTTATCAGTCAATGGGCATTAAGTCTATCAACAGCTAAGGCCTGCAGGAAATTTTATTATTTTTTTTTTTTAAGTTAAAGTCATTCTTCATTTTATTTTTTTCATTAACCCTCTTCCCCAAGGCAGGTGCCCTTAAATCTCTGTCTGATGACCAGAACCAGCACTCCTAAGACAGAAGGACTGAGAGAAATAAACCTGCGTAAGAAACTATGAAATACTAAGCATTTCAGTGTTTTACTTAATTTTGAATGCTGAAAGGCATCTTTGAAGGTCTTTGGACTCCACTGCTGCTTTTGACTTTCAGCTGCAAACCTGGCTAAAACCCCCCAAAACACATCATGCAAAGCATATCTGTAAAGTGCAATAAATTCTTTCTATCTTACTACAGCAAAAGCATGTATTGATAATACAGTATTAATGATATTTCATATAGCCCTGAATTAGGCACTTTGCTAAGTATGACAGTAAAATCTGGCAAACTACAAAAAAAAAAATAATGTTCAAAAGTCCTCCTTTGCAAATATTACTAAAGTTAGTAACTAAAATTAGCTACTTTCTCATTATTCCATAAAGTCACCTGAAAAGAACTGTCTCGTAGTTACCAGTTAATGACATAAAACTCTAGGCTACAGTCACACACACCAACCCAAATCCCTATGCTAATGAGGACACACAAAGTCAACTTGGCTAGCTTTTTGTTAGCATGCTGTCTGTGAAGCTTGCAAAAAGCCTTAGTTATGTTAGGAGTAAAATGCAGTTGTTTATGTGTTAGATACAGTTTGCACTTTAAAATTGTGTTCATGTCCTTTTGTGCCATAAAAATAAAAGTAATGTCCCTATCGCTGCTGCAGACTGCACCAGCATTTTCCTTCCCATCTGTGTTTTTTTCTCTCCATCTGCCCGACCTGCAGATAACTGAAGAACCTTTGTAATGTAAGTAATGATACAGTTACAACTGTAATATTGTTACTGTACAGTAATGCTTTATATCACTGTGGTACTTAAAAAATGTAGTGTGATTACAGTAATGCATTACTTTGTAATGTTTTACACCGAACACTTCACACAAGTGTGCTCCCCTGGAAAAAATGTAATAGCATATTAAGTAAAAGTACTCATAATATAGCAGAATGACAAGTGATTGTGATATCACAGAATTAATCAGTCTAGTATTGGAACAAAGAAATATTCAAAGGAATTAGTCTCAAGAATGTAAGTGGAAAAGTTTTCTTCTGCCTGATCCAGTAAGGGACTGGAAATTATATAACTGGACCTTTTCCATTAATATAAAAAGTATATAATACATTTTTACAGCGATACTTAATACCATGTGTTTATTTAATCACTGTTATGCTTTTATTTTATCTGGCATTTACCAGTCACTTTTATTCATTCTAACAACCATTATAAATTATTCAGTGTATTGTATTGTAAAGCAGTGTGATGATAAATGTCACTGCTGACTGCTGCAGTCTTTACTGTACACTGTTTGTATAGTTAGATGCATAAGTATAAATCTGTCCTCAATGAATCATTGAAACTTACCGTGAAATACATTTTAACTCTATCTACACTGGTGTCAGAGAGTTCTAGTTATTCTCAACTATGCATATCTGTGCAAGGCAAATACTACACATTGTTTAGACAGGACCCCAAGTAGGTCATATTTGTAAGTTTTCTTAACTTGTCAAGAAAAACAATGCCTGATGGCTCCAAGTGGAAATACTTGCAATGCTTGATTTATTAGCAATAACTCCTAAATTCCCATCACTCTTCCTGTCTTAAAAAGAAATGAGTGATGTGTATTAACGGGGAAGGATGGGATCCTGTGAATGCACTGGGAAAATTGGCATCACAGTAACAGTGAAAAATAACACTGAGCAGTGGAAAAAGACACAGTATACCTCTCTTGTAAAATAAAGACAACCTCTAATTCACCTGGTGAGAAAAGCATGTCCAGTCCTGAGTGTCAATGCCAATGCGGTGATCTCACCAGTCTGATCGAGCTTGTGGAAAACAGTTTATACTTGATAATAGGTGCCATAAGTGCCATAATCTTAATCTTTATTGATTTGAGATAAATTAAAAAGAAGTGAGGGATTACTGTAACTGTAAAGGAGGGAGAAAACAAGGGCAGCAGGAGTTCTTCCGTGCTAATATTTTGTAGGTGTCGTGAGGCAAAGCTCTGCCGTAAGCACAGAGAGGTTGATTTACAAACTGCTGCTCACACCCAGCATGATGTGTTGACAGCCATGTCAAAATGTCAAGCTTCGCACAGATGCACAAACCCTGTGTTTTGTCAACCAGTCGTATACTTGTTATTTAATTTATAGACATGCAATGCCTCAGAGGCAAGGCTGAAGCTGCAAACGCAGGCTGCAAGGAGCTTACAGACAGAATTTGACAAGGGGTTTTATGCATGACATTTTGCACGTATCACCCCAGCTGGGGATGACGGATGCTCCTGCTCATGTAGAAAAAAATATATATATATGTGTATATCACATTACATTCAGGACAGGTGTATCCATCCCACTGATTACATCACATCAACATTTTTTATGGTTTGTGCTGCTTAAGGAATTCATCCTAGGTCCTCAGACACATTTCTTTCTGTATATTTATGGGGGAGTCACCTGGAGGCCAAACAGTAATGCCACATTACAACTCTTACATTTTGTTTTGCATCGCTTTCAGTTTTAATATTTGCATTACTACACCCAAAACTAATTTTGCTTTGTTTTTGAGTAAAATGTGCATGATTATAGTCAATACACTGTGTATTTGTGTGTTTAGTAACTTCTGATCAAATATGATATGACTTAAGAACACAGTAGAAAATCTGCACCTGAACTTACCGTGTTCAGCAGAGCAGTTGCATGTGCTAGAGACACTTCAAGGACCCTGCAGAGCAGCTCAGCGAGCAGCGAAAGCTCCATTTGAAGGATACACCTGGGCCTTTAGGAAAGACTTGTCAACGATTTTCAAGTAGAGCCATGAAATCTCAAGGGACACTCTCTCGTCTGAATGGCTTTATTAGTGCCTCTGCAGTCATTTCGGCTTCTCTTAAATGGAGCAACACTTAGAAGTGCGATGAAGTAACTCGGGGCCCATTAGCTCACTTCGCAGCACGGCACCATGCTGCTGGTGCCGAGTGATATTGCCAGCAGCTGGGTTAACAACATCCAGCTCACATGAGGTTAGGAGTGATATGGAAAGAAAAGCAAGCGGCACACTTCCTTTTCTTGGTTTTTGAACACAGAGATATTAAAGTGTGACTTGTAACAGGTTAATTGAATTGATAAACAAACATGTATTCATGTCTGGGCTTGACTTTTTCTTTAACGTTTCCTGCACACCAGCTTTGATAAAAATCTTTTTGCTTCCCAGCCTATAAATAGCACACATTATCAGTGAGCATACTTTTGTGATCACTAGAACCACGCGTTAGTTTGTAATCTGAGACTTAACTTCTTTGAAGTTTGATCTGTAAATGGGCAGATTCAAGATCAGAAAACAAAGTTGTTGTTTTTATTTTACAGTTGAAGATGACCCAGTTGAATATATTTGGATGTTAATACATGAAGTATAAGTTTCTTTTACTGGCGTTATATAAGTGGTGGTTAATAAAGCGTCTGTGTTTCAATGCAAAGAGGTGTGTGTGGTCATTTATGAACGCCTGTCACACTGTCACGATCCACATGTGCTGTATGTAAAAAAGAAAAAAAAACAGCCACTAAGCCTCCTCGAGGCCTTAACCATCTCTTCGTGCACATTTCACAGCTTAACATGTCAAGAGAAGAAACACATTACGAGATCTTGCTGCCTCTGTGGGTATAAATTAAGCTTGTGACAGGGGTGTGTGCAAGTATGTTTAAGAGTGCCCTGTTCATTTGAGGAATGTCCCCAGTCCATCCGGTCGAGCGGAACTCTCCAGCGAAACTGGAGAACAAGTATCACTTAAGTTGAGCAGAGATACCGAGAGGTTAAGAGCAGACACCTACACGTCGCGTGCTTTTCACTTTACCCGTTCAACTCTTCTGTCATCTGCTGGCGCAAGTTAAGCGAAAAGAAAATTACATGCTGCGAGATAAGAGCTGATGACTCGCGCAAAGTTCATGCGTTCTGCTGCGAGGCCGTTCTCAAATTTAAAAAGGATATCATATAGTTGTTTGAAGGGGTCAAATGAAATTGTTAACCTCCCACGTGCCGACGTGAAATGGTTTTGCTTTTAAACGCCCCAGAACGGGCTAAGTGAACAATAATTAAGATTTATGATTAAAATATGACAGGCTAATTTCAAGCTGCCACATTTCTTGAAGAAAGATTATTGCTGGAAAATAACTACATGGATTGGATGACTATATTTAGAAGCAAAACCCATCCCTTAATTGCACAGGCACATCATAAACTGCACTGTGCATCTTTTCCACTGATAAACTATTAAAAGTTTACACCCTTAAGCCAGCATGGGGGAAGTGATTAAGGACTCTTTTCCATAAACCACATTTTAAAAATATCAAATAAATGAAACTTATCATTACAGAAAAAATTGAAGAAATAATTATGCACTCTCATTTATAAGAGGAAATGATAACAAAGACTGATGGATATCAAGAAAAAGAGAACAATGGTGAGAAAGAAACAGGAAGAAATACTCAGCTAGGCCTTCCTTGAAACTGGCTCACTGCTTCAGTGACTGGGCCCTTGTCCCTTCAGGCTGATTTACACCCAACCACCTTTTGACTATGCTCTGTTTGTTTGCCAGTTCCTTAGCAACTGCCGGTTGTTTTCAGTATGTACTATTACCTGTCCTGTTTGTCTTTTGACAAGCAAGCTGGAATGTTTCATTTTATTTATTGCCCAATATCATTGTTGTTTGTGGGGACAGGACGACTGGTTACATCTCAGTGAAGAAAAAGCTTTTGTCTTTCTGCACTCGGACCATTTCTTGCAGACAGTTTTAAAACACCCTTCCTAAACACTACATGTATTACAAGTGCACTTCTATTTAAGTAGTTATTTGATTTGGGGTAATTGCAGTATTTCAGTTAACATATACCTTGTAATTTCGTGTTTTTATAAGCTTTAACGCTCAAATAACTGTGTCATATGCTTTTACTTCCTTATCAAAACAACGTAAAAAGAGCAGCTACGCTCTGATTGACAGGCTGTGGGGCTCGCTGATTCAGCCGCAGTGCTTTTGTGTTAAACCATTACGTGCTTGCACAACTCATCTTGGCATGAGTTAACCGTTGTCCATGTAAATACTTGGTTGGAGAGTAAAGTTTTTGCTAGGGGTAGGTGCGGTCATTCTGAGGTTGTGAAATCTACATTTGTAGAGAAGGAAGAAAGCATAAGGGTGTGTTCAGTGGCTTTACTTCTTGATCCTTTAATGCTGTTATTGTCTTGTTATTTAATCGCTAAATCTAATTTTTTATTCCAGCCATTAATTATCCTCTCTTCACCAAGCTCTCAGTGAGTGAGCGCAACGTGAGTCCACTGAGTTAAGTCTGCTTTTCAGCGCTGATGTTGTTGATAGCCCACCGGCAGGAAGTTTTTGAAAACACGTTGAAATGAAACTGAAAAGATATTGAAGACTACTTGTGTTCTTAAAAAGTGAAAGGTTGTTGAAACATAGTTTTGATTATGCAGACGCCTGTACAAATAAGCTACCCGTGCAACACACAATGAAACACAACACAATGAGACGCATAATTTAAATGTAGACAGTCGGTGAGATAATGATTTGATTCTTTGAAGTTTACTTTGATAGGAACTATAAATGGACCATTAATTGCCCTCAGTCTGGAGCTCCATGCAAGATCTTCGCTCGTGCAATGAGGTTGATCATGAGAAAGACGCTGGATCCCAAAATTACATGGGAGGAGCTTGTTAGTGATTTGAAGACAGTTCAGACCACAGTCACCAAGAATACGAGTGCTAACGCATCAAACCGTAATGGATTTGGAGCGAAAGGTTTTCCCTACACAAAAAGGCACATGTACAGGCCTGTTTACAATTTTCCTTGAAAATCTAAACGATTCAGAGAAAGCTTGAGAGAAAGCACTGTGGTCAGAGGAAACCAAAACTGAGCTCTTTGGCATCGACTCAACTCGCTGTGTTTGGAGATGGAGAAATGCAGAGTATAACCCGAAGAACACCATCTCCACAGTTAAGCATGGTGGAAACATGCTTTGGGGCCGATAAGGGTACCCGAGGACTTGAGGAGCCAGTGCACGGGATTATATACCATAAAATCTTGGACTAGAACAGGGGTGGGAAACTCCAGGCCTCGAGGGCCGGTGTCCCTGCAGGTTTTAGATGTGTCCTTGAAACAACACAGCTGATTTAAATGGCTAAATTAGTTCCTGCAGTTCTCCGGAGGCCTAGTAACGAACTAATCATGTGATTCAGGTGTGTTGACCAAAGGTGAGATCTAAAACCTGCAGGACTCGGGCCCTCGAGGCCTGGAATTGCCCACCCCTGGACTAGAACCTCCTTCCCTCTGAACACTGAAGATGGGTCTTCCAGCAAGAAAATGGCCTGGAACCAAGACAATAAAAATTGAGACAGAGGAAGAAGCACATTAGCGTCATGGAGTGGCCTAGCCAGGCCATCCATCAGCTATCCATCAGCCAAGACACTTAAAAGATTTAGAGACTTTCTGTAAAGAGGAGTGTGCCAAAATCCATCCTGAGATGTGTGCAAACTTGACCATCTACAAGAAACATCTTTCCACTGTGTTTGCCAAGGGTTTCCTTGTCCAACTACCAAGTCACTTTTTCTCTGGGATCACATATTTATTTTAGTACGGGCATTCAAATCTTATACTTTTTTAATGAATTTTTTTTCTGGAATTTTGGTTAATATTCTGTCTATGTCGGTTAATTCTGTTCATCTGGACGCAGTGTTTTCATCACTCATCCAAGTGACTTCTTCAGTCTCAGCTGACTGCAGGTTACTCCAACCTTCTAAACAGTACATTGCACAATGACTGAAACTAGCACCACTGAATGAACAATGGGCTGTGAGGTCAGTTCTCCCACTGAAAACGTTACGTCCAAATGAACAGAATCAACCTTTTGGGATTTACTTACCTGGACGATTGAGCATGCATCAAGACATTCTGTCCCTCTCCATTAAAATGAAACTGCCATGAAAAATTAGAGACTGGGGATCAAATAATTTTTCCCCTACTCTACATGACCCTTCGCTTCTTCTTCCCTTTCACCTGCCTGATAGCTCCCTCTTGAGCATGCTTTGTCCAATATATCCACTATCCCTCCTTTGTACATTTCTTAACCTCCCCAACCTTTGCACTCTTAATTTGTCTTTGAAATGCTTGACCCGAGCTGTCCCTCTTATATACTAATTTCTTATATTGTCTATCCTGGTTACTCCCAGTGAAAATCCTAGCATCTTCAACTTTGCCACCTTCAGCTCTATATTTATACAATGCCATCTGTGTCTGTGTACATGGAGTGAATGTCGTCCATGGACTGATCATGGCTAATTAAAATGTCAATCAAAGGTCATATTGGAAAGAATTCACATAGAACATAGAAAAGTAATGTGTGAGGTAAACATCTAATAAACTTAAATATAAATAAACTTTTTTCCTGAAGTTTTTTACTTTTTGATTTAAAAGGGGCACGTTTTTAAAGACCTTGACTGGCAGGCCAACGTCCATGGTCATGTGGTGCTTGATGGGTGGTACAAGATCAACTAATTCACGTACACAGTAATATGCCATTTTTCTTTATTCCCCAAAGATGCACGCATTTATAGGGCTTTGCGTGTTGCAAGTGCAAGTCGGCAGCACTTTTAAGAGAAGTAGTTAATCGTGAGCGCTTGCCACCGCCTCCCTTCCATTACAGCAGCATTAGCAGTCGTTATCCATGTAAATAACTCCTATTTTTATTAACTTTTCTTGACACCATTTTCTTGAAATTGCCTTTTTTATGGGCCTCTTTTTCAAGATAATTGCATTCAAGTGAATTACTGCACATACAGCTGGTTTTAAAGTGCTTGCAGGGACAATAAAGAACCTCTTGGGCCATGCACACATTCACATACTCTTGGAGGCATCTTTTGCCAGGGAATGAAGTAATGTTATAAAATCCAAAACACGTTTTGCATACAGCGTATTAAAGTACAATTGCTCCTTTGGAGAGGAAATATAAAAGGTTAAAGCAACACAGAATTTTATTATATGAATAATAAATTGAGGTTTTCTTGCTTTAAAATGTCCACAATATTTCCCAAAAATGGGACCTAAACTGTCCCTTTCCATATGGCTGTTGGGCAACAGGTGCGGCCCAGTGTCTCCACTGATGGATATGATAGCTGCTCTCTGGCTGGGATTCTTAGAGGCGGCATAATCCAAGCCTAATCTCCCTATAATTCAGGGAGTATTGGGTTCTTCAGATGAGCAAGTGGAAACCTTTGCCTGTGTGTGAGAGCTGAATGTCTAAACTGAGCTTAAATGAAAACCTGGCACAAGTTTTCTTTTTTCTTTCATGTCTTTATGGGTTGTTTTTAATCTGTTTTAGTCATGTTCGTTCAAAAGCCACATGTGGGACTTTAGGTGTCAACTGCTGCTGTGTTGTTGCTACTTTCTTTGTCCTTCTTCCTTCTTTTTCAGCCAATGCTCATATGTAAATATGCACTGATGAAAATGTCAGTGTCAATGATATAACTGAAAAACAAAAACTCCATGTAAAACATTTAATGGAAATGTTTTTTTAATCTGATTACAACAGTAATAAAACTTTTTTCTTGTAGCAATTTTCAAAACAAGTAAACATAGTAAAAGAAAAAGTAAATAAAAACATGGCATAAAACAGTGAGAGAGAGAAAATATTGCTACAGGTAAAATAAAAAAAATTAAATTAGTAAAAATAAAGATAGATAAGGGAGGATGGAAGGATTTAGAGTAAAAATATGTTCAGTTTAATTCAGTTATATATATATCACAAATCACAACAATCATTGCCTCAAACAATCATGTGACCACCTTTGAGCAAGTACTTTGGGGACTGTTTCCACAGAAGAAGGGGCTTGAAAGCTGAGGGCTCTACCTCCCATTCTACTTTTAAATACATTAGAAATTAAAAGTATTCACTGAGCAGCTACTCAGTTGCTCTGATAAAGAGGTCCACAGTTTTGGAGCATTTACCAAAAATGTCTGCCTTTTATAAAGAGGTGGGATGTGTGAACCTTTAGGAGAGTATGAGGCGTAATTAACTCTATAGTCTAGTCAGGAGGGAGGCCCTGTAAGGCTTTTTTTTTGTCCCGTTGTTTCTTTAGCCATCAGAATTATTGTCTGAAGGCCAAGAAAGATGTCCAACAGATTTACTTTACCAAGTGAATCATCATGACCTTGCCATTTCGGTCCATTTGATTGACGTTTATTATTATTATGTATTTATTTTATTTTAATAACAGACATGACTGGGGTATATGAAAGGGAAAAAGAAAGAAAGAGAAAGAAAAACAGAGTGGAAGAGGGACAGTGAGAAAAGGCACTTAAAAAAAATCACCTGGATCACCTGTTGAGAGAAGAAAATCAGAAGAGAAAACAGGCAAAAAAGAGAGCAAACACAACACCATCGCAATGATCTAGCAAACAGTAAATAAATAAATATTGAATGTTATTGGGCAGCAAGCAAGATTGACAGCGCACAATGTGCTTTGAGGTAGCAGCCAAGAAGGGTGTAGTTTGTGTCTGTGAACACCCGTGTGTACACCTGTGTAGGGTGTGTGGGGAGCCATAGACCCCCGTACCCTCAGGGCATGAAGCAGGCATGGAGGAGATCCAGGCACCAGACATCCAAAGTCCCCAGAGAGCGAGAACCCAAGGAGGCTCATCGGAGGAGGGGCAACTGTGCCACCGTCCTGGGAGGAGCTGAGGAGAGCCCCAGACGGGCCATGTAAGGCGTTAATGTAATACAAGTTTAAAATCAATTTTACATCTAAGAGGTAGGAAGTTTTTGCATTGAGAGTTATGTGGACTTAGACCTTTGAATTTATTATGAGGTCTAGAGACAGATGAAGGATTTTTGTCTGTGAACCAAGTAGAGGGAATTACAAAAGTCCAAAAGCGATGAGATGAAGGCATGGCTGACTTTTCTCCAAGATCTGCTTGATATTAGAAGTTCGTCCAGATCACAGATCATTTTTCCTTTGTTTTCCCTCCAAATTACAGATCAGTTTGATCTTCTTTCATTTTCTGAATAAAAGGAAATCAAATTTGGAATCATTGCGCTAACAGAGGTTTTGTGACACTTAACATCAGAATAGACAAACCAAATCTCCTTCTATAGCAACGTCACTGCAGAGTTCAACTCTAGTTCATGTTTACTTTTTTATTTTATGTTTCATGTACTACTTGTTCGCTGTGATCTTCAAGAAATTATTTCTTGGATCAACATTTCACATTTCACTATCACCGTGATAGTGAAACTGTAGCTATCTGGTTTAAAATTGTGAAATGATTTTGTTGGAACAAACATCTTTGTCATTTTAAGTATGTGCTACTTATGCCCAACTGTATGTTCAACCTCCTCAGTATGTGTCAGTAAGTCTTTACATAGTCGTAATGAATGCTGACGGAACAGGATGCTTTCAGCTGACATGTGTCACAGTGTCATCGGTGCTACTCACCCAGCAGGTTGCTGTCGGCACACAGGTGCCCAAACTAATTTCACGTTAACAAACACCAACATACAGCAAACGCATACACCTAAGTACACACACACACACACAAACACTCAGATCAGCAAGGATTACTGTCAGAGCTGTTCGTACATCATGACTGAGCAATCCATGGACATGTGCCAACAATTTCCTTTCACCTGGGAAAGGAGAGGGGAGGAGAAGTAAGATAAAAAAAATTACAGAAGATGATGGGGACGATACCATTTGTTTATTTATATGGAACATCTTTACTGAGGGGAAACGAGTGAAAGAAAAAAGGCTTGTATACCCTTCTGTATTGTAGAGATGATAGATTTACTGCCTCAATAAAATAAAGAATTTGTAACAAGGATCCCTTTCTAATAGCTATTGAGAAACTGAAGACCTTAAGAGATGGAAATCTGCAATGATACAGCTTGCTTTTTCCATTGCTTGGATGTGGGAGGTCTCCAAACTCACTTTGAGGTTTTAATCCAATTAAGAATACAATGATTTATGTCTGCATTGTACCAGGAAAGTCTGCAGGACCTTTGTTCTCAATAACTCAAGCCTAATGCTTCTTTTGCTCCTTTTATAAATCTTGACTGATTAAACTGCTGGAAAAAAAAAACACTTAAGCAACTGAACACAGTGTTGACTTATTCCTAGAATCCAGATACGAAGAGAAATTCAAGACAATCAAATATATTCAAATCTCGACAGTAAATAAAGAAATTTTGCTCTCTGTGTGGAAAGTGTGGAGTGTCAAGATGACGGTTAATGGAAAACGCAGAGGAGTCGGGGGTTTTTGTACTGTATCTTTTGGCTGCTGCTCTGTTTGTATAACCCCTGTGCATGGATAAAGACCTGCAATGACATGCATGGCTCCTCTATAAAGCCATAATACCAAATATGTACATTGAATATAATGCATGTGTTTGTTAATGCATACGCCTAGTGCGCATCATTAAAGGTCTGTTTGTGAAAAGCACATACATCAGTCTGTACACAGTCGTACTGATTCAGAAAGTATATACAGAAATTTGCATAATATATATCTAGTAATGATGTGCAGATTTGTAAATGCAGACACAGTCTATTAAATCCACTGCGGTGTACTAAGAAAACAGCAAATTAGTTGGTCACAAATGAGCCAATCGGGTGAGAGAGAGAGCAATCTGCTAGCAAAAATAATGCGGAGCAGTGGTCGGCTTTGCTATTGTCTATAACAGCTATAGGATCCATAGAAGAAGAAAACGTTATTTACCGTCAGATCCTGGCTGTATGCTGCTGTGCCTCATACTGCTCTCATTGTGTTCTGCATGTGGTGTGATAGTGAAGGGATTGATTAGAGTCCAAGAAAAGAAAATCTGTCTCACATTCAATTATATTCAGTTACACTGGAACAATATACACTACATGGACAAAAGTACTGGGACACATACTCATTACACCTAAAGGAGCTTCTCGGCCATGAAAAAACATGCCATGAAGCTCCCGACACACAGTTTTTGTGCTGATGTTAATGGTAGAGGAACCTTGGATCTCTGCAGTTATTGAATCAGCTGAGCCAGTTTCTAAATGTTTCCATTTTCCAGTAATACTGCTTATAGTTGATGGGGGAATATCTAGGAGGGAAGAAATTTCACACAAGTGCACGTTGAAATCTTATTACAATACCATGTGCTTTAGAATTAGAGGTGTGGCCTACCTTTGTCCGTATAGTGTATGTCCTTAACAGAAAAGCTTTTGGTTTAGGCATGTACGCACACCCTGACCTGCCTCACTTAGCTCTTTCAAGCAGTGAACTATGACACAGAGGCATTAATTCATACTGTTACTTATGTTCAGAATTAGAACTTACACACTGTATATCCAAAAAAGAGGTTTATAAAGTAAGATGCACTGCAATAACGTTTTAACAATACAATAATGTGTATAATCCAATAGGCCACCTTTACAGGCTGCTTCAAACTACATCAAGGAGAGGTGAGGTGAGCTTAATTAAAACCATAAGTGCATACTTGTGGCAATAGGACTGAAAAGACCTGAATTAAAAGATTAAGAGGTGTTACCCAATGCTTTTGTTCACATGGTTTATCACAGGATCCAGACATTTATTCTGACATGATTCAGATCTGCTTCAGTCATATTGATAGATGGCACTGACATTTCAATATGTCATGTAATTGATCGTTCAACAGAAGTGAAAACCTCATTAAATAAATAACATCTTCGTGAGCTCACTGCTAAGTAAAACACAAGTGTTTGTGATCGCTGCGATTTCATTAAGGGTGCACCTCTGTGTAAAAATGCAGCTGATGCTGCAAAACACCCAGCTCACTGTAAAGCAACCTTTTTGTGTTCATAGCTTGAATGGATCTTGAATTGCTGAAGTATCCTGCCCTTGGTTTGAGATACAAATATACCTGTAGGACCAGAAATGTATGTGCCTGTCCTCTAAACATTAACGATGATGACTCAGTAAAGAACTATAGGTCAGTAGTCAGTCAAAGCGCCGAGGCATCCACCCATATGTATGCACTCCTTCTTGTCCAAAACATAGGAAAGCTATGTTTGCATGATTAATTAAAATGCTGTTCACCAACAAATGTCCCTCATGAGGAAAAATCTTACACATGTATATACAACAGCACCATATTTAAAAGTAAGTCTCCCCACACATACCAGTCACCAAGCTGTCACTGCGTCATCAGACATGAATGAAACTACATTCATAAACTCTAACCGAGGAATGAGGCTACATTTTTCCCCGAAATATCTAGTCTGTTTGCATTACGATAGTAGCGGTGGAGAGCTTGTTGCACATGGGGAGAGCAGACGATGGTCCTAAATCTTCCATAGATATTTAATTGTACTGACATACTCATGAATCCAGTCAATGAACCCTCAGGCCCTGTGGATGGGTTATCAGGGTCACCACTGTGTTGACCCTAACAATCACAGCAGTATAGCAGTTCAGGGTTCCAGTTTTCCCTTCAATTTTTCACTTAGCAGCATGAAAAGGTTACTCACTTCAATTGTTTTGCTGGTTTGTTACACTGCACAACTAGGGGTGCCCTGCCCTGGTATTTAAAGCTAAGTAAATCATTTATGTCTTACATATTTTGTCAGTCAACACAGAACATTGCCTTTCTTTGTGCGCGGCCACTCAAGCTAACAGAAACTTACCAGTTGTGTTTTGAGGTATTGTTGATAAAAAATAGCAACCATTAGTCTGTATCCAAGGGCATCTTTGAACAATAGTCTCCATTGTGTGCACGACACAGTCATCATGAGAGCCAGATAAAATGATGCATTATGACTGACAAGATGTAATGCTAAATTTGTTTGAATATCTTAGAAGATTAAATAAACATTAAATTATGACAATCAAACCAAAAGCGTAATTCTGACTACCAGGCCAGGCCACCTGAAGCGTACAGTTACAGTATTACAATGAGCATAAATCCATGTTTGCAGAATTAGGCAATTCTTTTTTCAGACCAGCCTTAGGATTGTTTTTAATTACTTACGCAAGCTAAACGGTGGTTGAAACTAAAATTATTTTATATGCGATCTTCACAAAGCATAGAAAAAAAGATGAGGATTATGAAGAATATGATCGTCAATGACTGTCAGATGCAGTTCCTTTCTTATATGTGCATTAACTGAATTTGTTATGAGGTCTTGTTTGCATATCATTCACTGCTCCTGATGCAATAACAGTCTGCATAGAAATTTGCAGTTCTTTGTCTCATTATCTTTACTATGTATCAGCAACTGTGCTTATCTGGATGAAAGGGTGTGAGCCACAGAAACTGCGGTGTTGACAGCTAAACAGCAGGAAGTAGAGAGAAAAGAGATTCAAATACCAGGGGTTAAGAAATGTAAGCAAAGAAGAGACTTTTGTCCCCTTTTTGAAAAAACTAAAAGTTGCAAATCCATCCATCAAAAACAAAAATGGGTATTTATTTTCAGACTCAGTGAAAAACAACCACAGTAGAGGTGAAGAGGGGTCAAAGCCACATTTAGACAACTACAAGTGACAAGCTGACCTTTGACTTGAGCACCCCGTAACTTCAACTGCTGGATGAGAAGTAAACCTAAGAAAACACTGTCCCCTACACCTT
The DNA here is from genome assembly GCF_018398535.1 of Haplochromis burtoni. Lineage (NCBI taxonomy): Eukaryota > Metazoa > Chordata > Actinopteri > Cichliformes > Cichlidae > Haplochromis > Haplochromis burtoni. The sequence goes on from NW_024582449.1 coordinate 1,299,921, forward strand.
TCTGTTATTTTTGATCTCATTCTTCAGTCTAGCATGAAATCAGTTTGCCCCAGAGCCAACAGTCACAAATGCCTCTTGGATGAATCGTTGTGCATGTGTGTGTGCGTGTGCAAAGTTTTGTGTGTATACACTGGAGGGCCTGAAGGGTCATCGGTGTCTGCAGTCCCCTTTCTTCCCTCTCCGACATCCCAGAATGCCGTAGCACATGAGAGGACTGAGGATTAGAGAAAGTGTCCTCTCAGATGACTCGTCCATCTGTGCCCAGGATCGAGTTATAAGGAGTTGTGATATTGGGCCGATGCATTTCAATCAACAGCAGATCCAATTCAAATAAGCCCCTCAACTCCAAGGAAAATCCCTCCTGAGGCTGTGTTGCCGTGTTCCCTTAGTGGAAGAAAAATGTTGCAGTGACTTATTTTCCTCTCCCTTTCAAGCACTTTTTGTTTTTCATTTGTTGATTGGGTTGTGGATCAACAAGCCTGGTTCTGTCTTTGCTGTCTTTGCTTCCTCATTCGCCCTCCCTCCCCCCCCCCACACACACACACATCCCCATCCCCTCCAGTTTACTCACTAATCAGGAAGCACTTGGTCCCTATTTATCACGTAAATTGAATCATTACCACCCACACCACAGGAAAGAAAAACATCATCATCGCCTAATGCATTTTGTGGCTGCATTTATAGTGATTGCCATAATGCATTATAACAGATGTGAAGGTTTAATGATAATGTTTTGATCTTCTTCAAACGAGATGGCTTGTGATTTGACCTTTGAACTCTTTCATCATTTAACCCAAAAAACAGGGAAATCCCTGCATAGTATTATATCCTTCCAAACATGTGAAGAAAACTAATAAAAGGTATTATATAATATATTTATTGTCCCTTATCACATGAAGCTCATTTGAATGTATAGCTTGTACGATCGGGGAGGTTTGTCTTCTTGTATCCTGAGTGGAAAATACTGTTTGTAACTGACCCCATTGAGTCTTTAAACTATACATTAGAAGAAAGACAAAATCAATAGAGACAATTCATTTTAGAGGCAGAAAGAAAGAAAGGTTCTGTATTCCTGACCAACAACAGTTGATTCTGCATCTGAAACAGCAACTGTGTGGGGCAGATGTTATCACCTACTTTGAAACAATTTCACACACTATTTAAAATGACTTACATGTGTCTTAAAATTATTTACAGCTTAATTAAATCTTCCCCCCCTGACTTACAGTAATCATTTAGAGTATTATTTATGTTTTCTCTCGGACACTGTACACTCTTAAAATTACTTATGTACAATTTAAAAGTATTAACAGCCTAATTATATCTTATCTTGGTATCACTGTAGGGTCTTTACCTCACAATATAAATCGCCTTGAGACAATTGTTGTTGTGATTTGGCGCTATGTAAATAAAATTTAATTTTACTTCATCACCTATAAAAAGTTTAATCAATACCCCCTGATTGTAGTGTATGTACAAACATATACTTAGCTAAAAACTTACAGGTAAATGTAACTACATTGTAATTACACCCTTAGACATGAGCTGTCTTATAAAGTGTTCCCAATATTTTTTAATATTATTGAAAAGTATGCTTATTTCAGGGTTTTACCTGTTTGTTTGTGGTTGGAAAATTCTGTGTGAAATATTATGTAACACTTCTCTCTGCCTTCCTTGCATTAGAAAAAATGAATACTTGGTGTCTTGGTCTTGTATTAACTGCCCATCATCATGTCTACTAAATGAAATCAGCACCAATTACTAGTATTTCAACGAGGAGTGACTCTTGGGAGCAGTGCTGTGGCTTTGTCTGGTGTAAAGCAAGATTAACCAGAGTATATAAAACAGACAGATGAGCTAAAATTTGCTTGAGGCGACTTTAGGCTCCTCTGGGGGTCCACTGCTGATTCTACACTGGCTGTCAAGTGCAAGTCTTGGACCTTTGACGGATGTTTTCGTTCCTTCTGCCCAGTGCTGGGATGGGCCTCATCTCTAATGGTGGATTAAGGGGATTGACAGGGGAAAAAAATGAATGAACAAAAGGATTAAGCAAGTAGAAACTATGAATGAATGACTGCTGAACAGAGAATCGACACAGCAGCCTATATGAGGCTGCAAAAAAACAAAAAGAAAACAAAGCTGAAACACAAAGTAGGGGAGATTAGACCAACATATATATATATATATAAAAAGAAGTAGTATTGTTTGGAGATGTGTTGAGTATTGTCAAGGTTTTTCTTTCACTTGCTTTTCCTTTTGGCACGAGTTGACACTATGATAAAGTGTGTCTGTCTTTATGTCAGTTACACCCCTATGTGTCTCTCTTCAAACTGCCATGCCCTCATGTTTCATCACCTTTAAGTGCTTATGAAATTATCTATATTCAGTGATGGCTCAGAGCCCGTTCCCTTTGCTTCACCAGCTAGCAATGTTGTTTGTTCAGTCAGTCCTGGGGGCAAAGAGAGCTCACCTTGTCAGAGCCAAGGACAGAGATACCACCTCTTCATCCATGCTGCACTCCCCCCATCGTATTTTCAGACTTTTCCCTCCACCTTCTTATGTACGCTTCCAACTCGCGAATGTACATTTTTTGTGTGTCCGTGATGAAGTGCTCGTGAGTTTCAGCTTGTGCTTACAAACCCGTGTCCGTGGCGCAGCGCCAGATTCAGGCAGATAGCATCTCGAAGAAATTACAGTATTGCATACTCAATTCAAATTACTCAGATGTTTATAGCAACCAGTGCCACAACAGGTGGAGAGGGATGAACCTTTGGCAGGCTGGCAGGTCTTTTTCTTCATGGAGCTGTGGTTTCTGATGCCTTATGACAGCAAGTCGAGAAGAACTGACTCACCTGAGTGTAGCACGTATAAAGAAGTTTTTGTCTGCAGCAGAAAGAGAGAGAGAACTGAATGTGCACAATAAACTTGCCTTAATGCACACTCCCATATTACTTATGTATCATTTGTGTTTGCGAGCTTGTATTTATGCTCAAAACCGCACCTTGTAAAACAAATTGCACGTTGCTGTTGTTAAAACATCATTTTCATTGTTGTTTCGTCCGTTTCCTTCTTATTTGCCACTTGTTACTCATGGTGCATGCCTGGCTTTAAAAAAAAACTTATTACAGAACTTATGAAAACATCTAAGTGTGAATAATTTTACTTAAACTAATCATAATTTGTAATTTGCACTTGTCGTTTCTGACAGTCATGAGTAATATGTGGTATTATTTCTCTTTGAATAACCCACAGATTAGTCATGCCTGCTTCTGCCTTGCAAGTAGCTGCGTGTATGCGCCTTGCCATAAGCGCAGATGTTTTGGAACGTCTTGCCACAGCTCCGCAATTACCTCCACTGAATATAACTGATAATTAACAAGTAGATTTCACGAAATTATTTTGTTTTGTTTTGTTTTTATTTCATTCATAAAGCCACGTGTGTGATTCAGTAGCACTTAGCAAAAAGATGCCACTTTAACAGAGTAAATGAGGGGGCTCCACTCCTAGAGTTGACAGCTGACCCCTAGCTGCTCCCTGACATCAGCCAAGGCAGAAAAGCAGAGAGCCACTTCTCAGCATCACTGGCATGCTTTGCTGTCAGAGCGACTGACAGAGGAGAAGCTAAACATATTGAGAAAATAGCAGCTCCTCACAGCATGCCAATCACCAATACCATCATCTCTTGCTTTATTTATTTTTTCCCCAAGTGGAAATATTTGACGAGAGAACAGATCCCTCACCTGAGCTCATCGCCTGCCTGCCTGCTGTCCAACATTGCTCAGATAAAGTGACACTAAGTCCTTTTACAAACACACACACACACACACACACACACACACTTTTCTATGTATTAAAAGGACCTAAATATGAGCATTTAGATAGAAAAGAAAATCTGACTCTGTCAGCACAGGAAAGCATCCCGGTGTGTGTTTTCTTGTTTTCTTGAGTCTTGTTTAAAGAAATTTGAACAGGGAGGAAGTTTTCCTTGCTGCTCTGTCAAAGAAGAAAAAGACAAACATGAGCCAGATAAACAGTGTCACAGAAAAAAGAATCGAACCAACTGCAGACACACACACACACACACATTTCCTTGGTCAACTTCATTTTACTTTGGTCAGGCACAGGCCTATGAAATGAGCTTTCAGCAAATACGTAATTGCTCAGTCATTCTGCCACTCGGCTGATCCCACATTACACAGCGACCGCTGTTGCACTTTTTCCCCCCAACTCTCGTTGACATTTCCTTGGCTTTCAGAGCGCCTTCCTTCATAAACTCCAGTCTTGGTGTAAAATGTGGATTACAAGCATACTGAGCTCAGTTTGTCATGTAGCCGAGATTAAAGTGCATTGAAATCTGCTTTTTATGAACAGGGGACACACCGAGGGTGCAGGACGAGAGGGGAGAAAGGAGAGAAATGTAAAAGAAAGGTCGGAATAAGTAGGAAATGATCTTTTTGATCAAGAGGTCCTTACATATACAATATGTACAAAGAGGTCTGCGAAATACTTCACTATTACTTACTATTACTTCATTGGTTGTGCAACAAACTAAATACCAGTCAGGTTCAAATCTTCCACATCGCTATTGAATTTTATTTCGGATAGTTTCAGCTTTCAAGTGACCGTTAAATCTGGGAGGTACGGAACAAAAAAACTCATATTCAGCATCAGAGTCACTCCCAGCTGTAAACAATCTCTCCTCTAAGCCATTTTTTTTATTATCTGAAAGGTCTGATTTGTTACTGTAAAGCAAAGCAAGGAACAGCACCATAAAATCCCCTGTCTAAATGGCAAATGAGAGTATATCTCTCAAAGGCCAGACCAGGTCACAGTGGGGGGAAAAAGAGAGAGAGAAAAAAAGAGAACAGCAGGCTTTGCTGGATTTTGTATGGATGACTCCCATGTTCTCAGCTGTGCCTGAGAATGAGTTATGATCACAGTGAGAAACTCTGACAGTACCCACCACCCACATGGTGGCCCTCACTTTGTTTGTTTTTTTATTCGGCTTTTGATGTTTGCTTATATCTTGTCATGAATAAAATATAGAGAGACATGCTGTAAGTAAGGGAAAAATATTGCAACTGAAAAAAACCTCAGGCACCAAGTTTATTGCTGATATATATCTGGAAAGCAGCAAACAACAGAGCATTTACAATATGTGGTTGGATGATGACAAATATCTGTGACAGTTTGATACACTGCTATCTAAATCTTTATTCTGATTATGATTGATTCTGATTATTACGTGAATCTGAAGAAACAAAATCTATAAATTCCCATGTACGTTGTGTGACTTTAGCCATTTTTTAAAGAGCACATAGGGGATTAGTTAGAGACATTATCCAAAGTTGCCTTTTCTCTTAGGAGCTGGCCCACTGCTTTTTCTTGAGAGTGCTGCCTGTATAGATGTTAGTGCTGGAGGCGAGAAAAACATCCACTCGGTCACTGTGAGTTCATCTGACTGTTACCTGTTCTATTAGGCACAATTGGACACACAGACTTTGCACTGTGTGAGTGAAGACCGTTAACGTTTATGTTGCGCAATTCCATTCTGATGTACCCGAGTCGGGTAATTTTTTTACAAAGGTTTCAGGGCAGAAGTGCATGCATAAAATGGCTCTGATCAAGTGGGATTGGACGATTGTGCAAGATAATAAATAACATACAGTGACAGTATGTAATCCAAAGGATTCTATAAATCTTTCTCTCTATGGTGTGTGCACCTTGCATCAGCTGTATGGCTAAGATGTGGCTTTAGCTCGGCTTAGATACGAAAAACGTAGTTATTTTGCTGCTGGACCATTCACCAGCTTGTGCTTACCACAACCTTTATTTTTGTTGCACAGAGAGCACACTTCCTGCACGGGCATGCATTACTGGACGTAAACCAAGATGTGCACAACATTTCAACACAACTTCTTGGGAAAAAAGGTTGGTTTGAAAGCTCTGAATCATTAGTAGGTGAACACTTCACATAAACTGTCTTTAGTTTAAAAAGCTAAAAAAAGAAAAAAGAAAAAAAGAAAAAAAAAGAAATGTCGACATGCATTTGAAAATTTTTCAGCACAAAGCCAGTGGTTACAGGTTAACTCAAGTTTTCTTGAGTTTAACTATTCCACAGTGCAAAGTCCCCCAAATCCACACATTTCTAGGCTGTTTTCGGTGCTCATTATTGACGAGGATCTTCTCCGGGGCTTTTGGGCTAGTTTGCAGTCAGTTGGATATGGCAGCACTCAACAGCTCCTGGCCAAACCTGACAGTTCTATTACCATCTATTTCCTCAGTAGGCGGATATACAACACTGAGCCAGTGATTATGACTTCTATAACAGGCCCCTCAATATCCTTGCAGCAAAACACATATACGCACATGCTCAAAGGCTGATTTATGAGCTTGAGAGCCTGGAGGTGGGAGGCAGTGTGTCGTTACCCCAGACATGTTGACCAGAGCATGAGCTATTGAAAAGACAGGGAGGCGGGCAGCACTGTAATTAAGTCACTAAATACATTAGGCTGAAAGATCCCACAGTACATCAACAGGGGATGCATTGAGAAATGATTTCGGGCACTTATTCTTCTAGAATCTTTCTTACGGATGATTGTACAAATGACGGAAGTGATTTAAAGAAGAATTCTGACTCACGAGGTCCTGGCAACATTTGAAAGCTTCTTTGGGTCGTTTCCCAGTTTTGAGTGCGGATGCTTTGAGGATGCTTCACTATCACAACAGATTTAGAGCGTTGTTGAAATCATCATTTATGATTTAAAAATGATTCATATCACCAGTTCTCTTAATGCACATTTGTGTGCACAAACGATGAAACAGGCTCTCGTGAAGTGCACGCACGTTGAGTCTTTTACTGACTGACACAACTCCACAGATCTAACATAGCAAAGCTCTCAAGGGCATCTAGACGTATAATCAGAGTCACGTCAAAGGAATGACAAGGGAAATAGAAAAAGCAAACAAGCAAAGAGCACAATGCTCACTCAGTCCTTGTCCTTGCTGCGTATTGTATTTCTGAGAGGTGTGTGGCAAAAAAAATAAAAAATTTAAGTCAAACTTTGCCCCAACACAAAGTAGCATCTGCAGTAAGGCGGGGCAGCTGTCAGTCAACTAAGTCCTGGCACATAGTCGTGCTCCTACCGCCCATATTTCTTCAATTATTGTGGCCAAAAGAAAAATCACTGACAAATTTAAGGTTAGAACAATCAACCGAGAAGTGTTTTTTATGTTTGATCAGCCTTTAGGTTCATAGATGTATCAATTAAAAAGGGTGTACTGAATGTTGTCTTCATAATGGGTTGGTCTGCTTTGTAAGAGATGTGTATGAGAGCATGTAATCATTAATACTTTCACATGGAAACATTACAGAGTTTCATAAATACAATTAATTTACTCATTTCTAAGCAAAGCATGTCTTTGGAAAATTGCTAATCCCTTTTTTACTCATCGGCGTTTCCAACGTGTTTTTATGTTGCTGGTGATTCTTCCTCTTTCTGTTACTGTTATTGAAATCCAGATACAAGTATAACTTTGAGAATTACACTGTAAAAACAATTACGTACTGAAGCATTTGTTTCCTTTTGTTTTCTATGAGAAGTAATTTGTGACACAAATGCAATAGCTTCTTACACAATATGAATCATAGCAGCAGCTACAGCTGTCTCTCGTGTGCACCTTAGAGAGGGAGGTGTCCTTCATCGCTGCAGAGGATGACTGGTTCTCTTCAACTGTTATGGAAGACAATGGGGAGCATTGTGCATGTCATATAAAGCATCCGCCTTTATTGACTTAGGTAAGCCTCGCTGTTGTTGCTAGCACTCAGCGTTCAGAGATAACTTCCTCTGTCAAAACACAAACGCTATGCCCACTCCACGTCTCACATCAGCTCGTGCTAATTACCTGAGCATACCCTAAGCTGACAGGTGAAGGTGTGCGATGGATGTCTTAGTGGGTGGGGGGGAAAGGGGCTGGTTAAGGTTGACACCACTCCGGTGACCTACAGCTGAACTTGGACCTGTGAGAAAATAACAGGTTTTCCAATTAGGCCCAAAGTGTCTCACCTCAGGCATTTTCTTTTCTGGAAGTCTTTCTTACCTCTCCACACAACAATTAGGACCGAGGAGCTCCCCAGCCTGTGGAGACCTGCATCCCTGCCTGCCTACCCGCCGGGGCCTCTGCTTTCACAAAGATATTCAACAGGAAAATGTTTCATACTCATACACTGCAATTAACGCAGTACCTGTTCCAAAAGCTTTTATTGTTTTAGTCGTAATTTAACCAGGTGGAGAAGCTGAGTCACAGCCCATTCCACATAGGCCTAGAAACTGGTATGACAAATTCTGAATGATCAGCACTGAGTTCATTCTGAACAAGTAACCATTGTGTGCACCAGCAGTTGTTTTCAGTTAATTAATTCTGACAGACTTAATGCAAGACTGGTTACCTCAACCATGCAGCTTGACTTGTTCAGTTAAAAATAAGCAATGATGGCGATTAAAGGCTAATAACAAATAAGACTAAAAAACAAAAATACAAAATAGAAATGGATTTTTTAGGGAAATCTATGCCCATTGTTTTCTTCTATTATTTTAGACATTCAGGAAGCTTTTTGTTTCAGTTACAGAGCTCAAGTGGTAGTAATACTGATTAGCATGTTAACACATCCAAACTACTTTTAGCAGTATTGATCTCTAATAAAGTTTGTAGTACTCCTAGAAAGACTATTATACCTGACAGATGTTTTAATTGATCCTAATTATCTTACATGTTGTTTAATCAGATTGCTTTGTTATTCTTGGATGAAAAGTAAATGAATATATAATCAATAATCATTTCTAAAATGTCAAAAAATAATGTGTAAGTATGAGTCATTTCCAAGGAAATGAAAGAAAACATTCACAGGAATGAAAAGAACTTGTGGTGTGTGTTTTGTGCTTAACTGACAAACAGCAGGAAAAACATGAATGATGAACCAAACAGAAACAGGAAGTTTCTATAACTATTGATTTTTTTTAAATCTTGTCTCTGATTTATGCAAATACTGCAAAAGTTACAAAGAAATTCAACAATACTTCCTTCTTCCATACTTCCTTGCCTTCTATAGATTAATAAGTACTATATGAAGCATGCTTAAGAGTGTTTACACAAGGCGTAAAAACCCAGTGTACATTACTCAATGTTAACCTGTGCTGTTGGCTTAAGAAATCATCCATGTCCGGTATCAGTCACTAAAAATACACTTAAGACTGTTCCTGACTCGCTCAGCGACAGAGAGGAGCCCTTAGGTGCACTACGGGCCATCGTGTTCTCTGTACAGATAAAAGATGATAAATGTCACAACACAGCGTTTAAATGCTTTGTTCGCTTGACTGTGATTTATGATGAACTTTGACTGCTTTTAATATATCTTCAAAAGCTCCAACAGTAATGGATCTGCCTGAACTTCAGTCTGACAAAGCTACTGTAACTGCTTGATTTAGACGTGCTTAACATGACGTGACGGTACGTTTAGAAACCGGATCCTCTGGGTGATTTTCATTTGTTTGATTTAACTTTATAAGAGATGCACCAAAACAAACAGCAGAACTCGTTTGTGGTTGCAAATATGTAATTAGAATAAAAACTTTAAAAGTGCATTACATTGTGCTGTTCTGGACTTTGGAATTGAAGGTTTAATCAAAAGATAAAAAATTTATTTTAAACCCCTTATAGCCCCACACTTGGGAAATTTTTGTAGCCCTCTGCATTTGATCCATTCACTCAATGAAGCAGTGGGCAGCTGCCAAACTAGCACCCGGGGAGCAGTGTGTAGAGATGGCACCTTGCTCAAGGGCACCTCAGGGTAGCTGTTCGGTGGATTCAAACCCCTGCCCTTCCTGTCATGGGGCAACCTCTCTACCTACAGAGCTCTCACCACCCATAATTATAAAAAACCTGTACCTCAGTAAGACCACACAAAGCTTGAACGATAGCTATTTTATTAAGTGCATTTACGTACATAAACACACACTTGTATATAGTAAAAATAATTTTACACAAACCTAAAAAAAAACAAAAACAAACAACAAACAAGTTTACCAAACAAGCATTATATACATCGGAAAAATACTGCACGTTTCATCTTAAACAATGACAAATAAACGTAAATCTGCAAAACTCAACAGTCGAAACTCTTAAACATTTGAGATCTGTAACAGAACAGCGCAGAGTTTGAGAAGTCACAGGCAGTTTAAAACTGTTATTTTAATTCAGGTCTAACGTACCAATTGGGGTAATCATGCAGAGCCTGCAGGCTGAAGACATATTGGAGACTTTATATGTGTGACGTGTATTGACATGTGAGTCTAAACTGCTTTAGAGTTGTGGTTTCCTTGTGGTTGAAAATCATATGTACTTTCATTGAAAAAAAAATCAGGAACAGCTGAAACATTATATATATATATATATATATATATAATTTTTCATCCAATCCAATTAAAAAACAGCAGTTTATATACTTGTTCATACGTGTATATATTTGAAAGACCATATGTTTTCTACATGTTTCTATTGTATGATACAGTGTATGGCTTGGCAGAAACATTTCCTTTTATCTTTGAAAAAACAAAATAAAAATGCAAGCTTATATGGGCAAATAATAACCAGAGCTCTACAATTTGACTCCAAACTAAAAAATAGAGGTCTTCTTGTCTAAACTTTACAAATCCGTCTTGAAATATGGCACTTACAGTTAGAAATGATTATAAAAAATATACTGCATTTGATATTATTTTATTTAAAAAGCTTTCCTCTGAGACCAAGAAGGCACTGTAACCGTTTCATATTACAGAGTTTTGGCAGTGAAGTAATGTATAATACAAAGATTCATAGACACCTTTTAATAAGGCATTGGTTGATATTTTGGCACCAACGATGACTGCTGAGATACACGTTAAGGCCGGACCGACCTTTTTTTTTTTTTTTTGATTACTACTCCTTACGCTGCAGGCTGAAGGCAAAAGGTTTACCAGTGCAATCAGTATTTATGGAGATTTGCTCTCAGTATGGCACAATTTCCAGTGAACGAAAAATTCAATGCTACACTGGGTAAAAGCTCTAGGCCACTAACGTGAAGCCGACGATATAGCTAAAGCAACTGGCTCTTAACACCACACAGGCTTTTTTACAGTGATCCTGAGGCACTATTTGTTTTCAGGTTGGCATTAGTCTTTGGTTTGTTCTTGCTTAGCTGGCTGTGTGAGTTTCTGACACAAGGAGTGGCAGCTCTCGCTCGGATCCCTCCACTGCTCCGGCTGGATTGTGACTTTCCGAACTGAGATCTTGAGGTTCCAGTTGGGGTGCTTCTCCTCCACTCTGCACCACCGCTGCTTTCTCAGCTAATCTCCTCATCCTCTCCTCTTCTTCAATTTTCAGTCGCCGCTCTTCAGCCTCTATTTCCTCCGTGGTGGGAATGGAGTTCTTCTTGGGTCTTCCCTTGGGCTTAGTCGGAGCCTCGTGACCTCCTTTGAGCACCTAGAATAACACACAGGCGGTCTTAGTGGACTCCTCTGGTGATAAATGGCAGCAGAAGTCAAAGGCAACGCTTGCTATTATAGTAATTAAGTGAAGACATATCGCTACTGGCTCCGCCTTGTGCACTCATTTATCTTTAACGATTTCAGGTCTTTTTTGTTCTCTCAGTTGTTGACCCTTCTACAAAAAGTGTTTGCTCTCGCTGCCGTCATCATCAGTCACACTACACTCTGCCTCTCCGCACCCTCCACTTCCTTCCATGTTGCTATATTTACTTAATATTGTAGCATAAAATAGTAGCAGCAAACATTTCTAAAACGGTGGTGTACAATGAAAACAAAATAATCCAAAATGAAAAGGAAGCAAAAAACAAATATTACTGGCCTGCATGCAAAAAGCATTCATAATAACACATTCAGTTTTTGTACTTAATTACAGATAATCCTTTTTCTCATAAAAGAATCAAACAACATTTAATCAAAATGCTTTTGTCCAAATAATCTGAATTTAGATTTGATTTACCCAAAACTAACATTGCCTTTGGCTTCAGTATTATTACTTTATTGGCTCATTTTGGCAAAGAAGATCATATACATTATTGCCAGTTGCAGTGTTAGTATAAGACGTTGTCATTTTTCCAATTCCACTACCGACGGCCTTTCCAGTTAAGAATATTTGTTGAATCTGACTTGTACAACTAAAAACACATCAAGCTTTACTTCAGAACTTACCATTTTCTTCCACTTCATACGCCTGTTTTGGTACCATGTCTTCACCTGAAGCTGTGTGAGACCAAGCGACTGTGCCAGGTCTAACCTGCAGAAGCACAAAAAAAAAACAAGATAAAGTTTACTTATGTATATATTTTAGTGTGCTTGTTCCAGTACAGTCCTGGAACCTATCCAGGACATATATCATTACTGTTGGCATGCTTTAAACATCAGTTTCTCTTCACACGAACACAAAAATGAAGAAATCTTGACACTAATTGTGCTCTGTGAATTATAGACTATGATTTCAACTATATAATGCAATTTCATGCCTAAAGGTTCGCAACACTGAAAACTTAAAAAGAGCGTTAGGCCACACTCTGTTTAAGCATCTCACGCCAGAGATTATATGCCAGGAACTCCAGTCTGACACTGTACACCTGCAGCCATCTATGCCAACATCGGTAATCCCATCATAGCGCTCGTAGCTGGATAATTGAGACCGTCGGAGAAAATTCAGAATGCATCCACCACATGTGGTGATCCATGACTAATAGGGCTATTTGTTGGTGTGTAATATAAAACCTCAGGAAGGGCCAGATAAAGTGGACAAGGCATCCATTAGTAGAAAGAAAAGTTCTTTTTTTACTTAAATGAGATTTCCTCTTCCCTGATCTTACTCCAGGTCTTTAACAGCCAGATGAAGGATTTTTCACGACCAGCACCCCCCAGGGACAGGAGCTGACTTTCATTTGATGGTGATAGTGAAAACCAAGACAGCAAAAAAGAGAGAACAAAATCTAAAAAACAGAGCTACAGAAAAACAAATCCCTGAGATTCATGGATCTATCTGCATTACCTTATACTAGACAAGAAGCATGTGTGTGCGTGCGTGCCAGTGCGTCTAAAAAGACAAGACATGAGGGCAATTGAGCTGTCCATCAGATTTCTATAGATGTAGAGTAAAAACTGGAGGCTAGAAACAGTAATTGCAAAAAAAGCAAAACACCCCAATTATTTATAGTCATTAGTTCTCAATGGGGGAAAACCACACGCACACAGCAGTACAAACAGTATCTGAGTCACTCCCTCCAGGCCACTGCTAGGCCGCCATTTTGTTCTGTTCTCACACTTTTCACGGGACTCCTGGGTGAAACTGAATACCTCTTAACAAGGGCAATGATGATAAAGATGACGATCATTAGAACACTTGTAATAATACTCGGAAGTGTAACAAAATCATTACCGCTCCGCAATATAAATACTTTAAAGTCGGGTTTTTTTTCAGGAATATTTTTGGTTTTGCTTCTGTCCGCCCCCGCGCATACTCTCAGTTCGAGACCGCAGAGATTCTTGGCCAAGAAAAGGGAAGAGGGAAGCTAAGTTGTCTTTGGATCATAACAAACCTAAGTGAGGCGCATGCCACACCTTTGATGTGGGGTTTTAAAAGGGGATTTTCTCTGTTGATGTTTTTCCACTAGCTGGGTGTTTAATTAATTTTCAACACAGTGTCAGAATCGGATATTTTGACAGGACACAGTATTTTGGCACAGTATTTCATACGGGTAGTTGGTTTTTGATCACTCAGTTGTACTCTGCCTCGGGGCTTCTGCTTAAGATGAGGCATGGCACCTTTCCAGCAGCTCCAGGCAGGCAAAGATGTGATACATTAAATAATGCATCGTGGGAGTTTTCCCCATGGAGAGGATGTAAATGGAATGACAAATAAATCTGGTTTAATCCAGAAATGCTAATTTATTTTTAGATCGCACGTAGCACACAGTTACACTGCAATGAGTGCAACGAGGACGATGCGTTTGCAACATGTTCCTGCAAAGAGGAGCTATGTCAGTGTGTAAACAGGTGAACATGTTGCAGCAGTTATTTACGTTTTTATCACCACTCTCTATGCATATTAAAAAATTAATAAGGGGGAATAAGGGGGTACAGAGCTGCACGAAATCTCTACGTGAAGGTTCACAAGCAGCTTAAAATTCCTGCTGCACATGTGAAGCTGCTTGGAGCGCTTTAAACAACATTTATGGCAAAATGCTCTTCTGGCTTATAATGGAAAAGCAGCCTGCAGGCCAAATATAAAGTCGAGCTCTACAGTTTTAACTGGAAAAAATACGGTCCCAAAAATGACCCGTAGAATGGAACTTAAGACACAGATATTACCATATAGATTACTTCATCTTATTGTAGAAAGCTTAATGCACTTTATGTACACCTGCAGATGTGTGAAATGATTGGCAGTAAATCAGTGTAATACATTTCTGTTTGCTTGTGTTGGCCACTGTCCCTGTTTCACTGAATAAGGCAGTGTTTGGTTGCTGGGGCCTTTTGCTGTTCTAGAGCTCAGGGTTAAAACGTTACTCGTGTCTCAACTAGAACGCTGAGGTAATGCTTTGGCTTTGACGAATTCACATTACATGAGACATGCCCCACAGGATAAATCAAAACTTATGATGCTGGGTTAACCGCCACTTGATAATTGCATCTGTGGCTTTGTGGATGTGCTCGAGGGTGCGCACGTTATGCACTTTCAAATTTTGCTTCGTGTAAGTTCGCATGCAGGTTGTCAAAATGCTATGGCTGAGTTGCACTTATATCACACTTGCTGCTGGTGCATTCTCGTCAACTGCATGTAGAGGTTACCTCTGACGCTTCAGAGGTTTGATTTCTTTTATGCAAAATGTTGGTGCGGATGAGGCGAAATCGTGACTTTGTTTCGTTTATGGGCTTTTATGTTGTGTGTCGTTTCAGTCAGATTTTAGTGTCTGCACCGTACTGACCTATCAGGAGTGGACAAGTACTTCTGCTTCTGGAACTTCTTCTCCAGGCCCATCAGTTGCAGCTCAGTAAAAATAGTACGGCTGCGACGTGGCTTCTTCAGGCGGGGTGTGCTGCGCTCAGTCTCCGACTCGCTGCTGATACTGAGGGGCGTCTGGCTGGGTGACAGCTCGGAGCCTCTGGGATGCTGTGGGGAAAGCAGTGGCAGATGTGGATGGGCAGCGCCCGGAGAGGACGGCTGCGGGACGTGAGCAGGCAGGTTGGGCGGCTGCCTCGTGATCACTGAGAGGAGCGGGTAGGCACGTAGTGACGAGGAGCCTGGACACAAACATAGAGAAATGCATTAAAGTCCAGTAGTTAGAATACACATCCTTCTGAATCACCGCAGCTTTCAAAGAGAGCTATTTTGAACTGCTCAGTCACCTCGGTTATACCATTATCGACCGCCTGTAATTGCTTAGACAGGTTCGTTTTTAATTGGCCAGCGTTTGCCGTGAAAAGTGTTTTGGTTGTGACCTTCCTCATGTAGAGGGCTGTGATCCCAATGACGCAGGCTGTGTTTTACACTGATCCTCTGAACCGCTCAAATGACTGATTATTTTTCAGAGGTTGTTAAGCGCTAACTGCTTCCCAACACAAAACAACCACATGCACACCCACACACGGAGACGAGTGCAGGCACAATAAGCTGTAATAAAATCTAAAAACTAAATCAGACACCACTCAAATAATAAACTTTTCCCCTCTCTTATGTTCTCTCCCACTCTTGCAAACTACACACACACACACACACACACACACACTTTTGCTCTCTATCAGAGAAGACAGAAGCAGCAGACGCCAGAATCAATAAAAGCAGCACTTGTCTGGAGCCTATGGGGGAGAGATGGAGAACTGGAGGTTAGCACGGAGGATGCAGTGGGTCACGCAAAGCAAATATAATATCCGCCAGAGAAAAAAAATCTACACAGCTTTAAAGAGTAAAACCATTCCCTTAACCAGAAATCACACTCAATCTGAGCATGGTGCAGGCTGTAATGCACGGGCTGATAAGGAACAGTGGAAAGGGCACAAGTGGTATTATGGGAGTAGATGAGGAAGATACGGAGAGGGATAAAATGCTCCAGTGGCAAGGAAAAAATAGCCAGTTGTCACACACGGAAACGCCCAGCATGTGTGTTTCTGGGTGCCTGTGGCAGATTTGTCTTCTTTAGCTTCTCGTTAACCGATAGACAACCTCAACGCAGTGAAATACATATGCCAGAGCTGACAGAAAACATACTGTCTGAACTTTTTCTGTATGTTTTTTCAAGGTAGCTGAGAACAACATGAACCCAGAAAGAAAATGGAGCACACTTTCTGAATCTTACGGTTAAATGAGTCATACATACAGAGACTTAAGCTATAAAATGTGCATCAATTCAGTTAAACCTCTCTGTTTAATTATTAATTAACAGCAAGCATGCCACATTTAAATGCATATACGCACATCCACTGTTACCTTCCAAACGAAGAAAGGCACATACACACATGACACTCTGCCTCAGGCTCATCATGACATCATGGTAAGACACTGAGGTCATCGCTAATCCTCCAATGTTAGATTGGTGGTATTGCAACAAGTCTAGACAAGAAGACCTCTCTTCTGTCCTTGTATGAGCTTGCCATATATTCATGTTTCTTTTACATGGTTTCTGTCTTTCGCTCTGTATCATATCTATGTTTGTTTGAGTGACTCATCAGAGATAATAAATACATCATACATATTTACTGAACTATAATTTACAGGAAAAGTGGACCGTGTCAGTCACGGCTGTCCGACAAAAGAACACACTTTTGTTTGTCTTCACAACTAAAGAAAATCTTGTGTCAACAAAACTAAACGGTGTCTACCAAGAGTCCCCCAGAGGTGAGACGACTAACAAAGAATGGAGCAAAGAATGATAGCCCTCATGGTGACTTTCCACTGACAGTAAAGCCATCCCTCTGACATGCTGTTGACAAGTGCCAGTGTCCTGTCAATAGTCTACAAATAAACTGTTTGAGTAGTTGCAAGAGCGCAGTTCAGCTCCATGCAAAAGCACACTGATACTCTTGATAATCACAGTTGGAATGCAGGCACTGGTACAAATGCTTGTAGTAACCATTACAGAAGACATACTTGCTAAGAATAGATCAAGAAGAGCAGTTTGTTAAGCACTCCTTTTGATACCAGCTGTTTTCTCTATTGATAACATGGTTATTATGACATAACACTTACTGAAAAAAAACTTTATTTTGCACTCATTTTCATTGAGTGAAGAGCAAGCGTGTTATTTTTAGAACTACACGGAAAATAGTTTTAATGCCACAATTTTAATGTCACAACCTGGAACTGCCTGATGCCTATCATAACATCTACACTCCTTCTGTCACTTGTTTTCTTTCCTCAATGGTGAGGAAGTATGGGTGAGTCATTGCTTTGCTATGACAAGTGTACGTGAACATTTGACATGTTCTGCATATAAACTATCTGATGACATCTAGGATGTTGCTCAATTAATTGTCTTTCTTTTTTGCTTGTTTGCTTTTGTCCTCGAAAACAAATCAAACACTGCTGGCTCAACCTGATGTAATTTCTCTGTTTTTCCTCAGCCACAAATATTTAATTTCCATTAAATTCCTCTAATCCTGACTGATCATAGGAATTTAATGGTCCTTCTCGGAATGTGCCAGAGAAAAAATGTCTTGTATCTTATTGAGCGTAACTGTGTAAAAGTGTTTTTGCTCTAAGAGAGTCAGCCCATCTATCAAAAAGCATCGCGTTAAACATGCTAAGCATTTAGCCTGAAACCCGATCTACAGAGGTGGCAGCAGAAATTAGCCCGTAGCATCAACTACTTTTAGAGACAACTTATTACTTATCCTTTTTAGAAACAGAAAAATCTCATGGCTATGCAGGAATGACAAGGAGATGACAAGCTGTCAAACATTATCCTTAACAGAAGATTGAAGACTTGTGTGCATTTTCTCTTTGTGTGTATGCATACTCGCCTGTGTGTGCCGACATGGGTGTAATCATACTGCTTAACTTGACTTTATGCTTAATGGGAGACTTTATTGTCTGCAGCAGATTAAGTTTTAAGATGGGATAAAAACCCTTTTGCTCACTTGGATTTCTCCTATAAGCCCTCAGCCAGTGCTAAACCAGTATGCAGCAGCCCTTGGGCTTCACACTACTCTTTTTTTCATTATGTTGTCAGGTGAGATTACACCACAGTTGATCTTAATCTCTCTCACCTCTTCCAGAAAACACCACTAAAAGCCCTACCCTAGGTCCTGCTGAGAGATGGAAAGCCAAATGAAATATTGTAAGCTGCCATTCTGCTGCTCACTGCTCAGCACCAGGTCAAGGCTCATTATCTCAGATCCCTCTGTAACTCACATGGAACAAATTCTATGAATACTGTACACCATTAAAAGCTCAGTTTATTTAAGATGAGGAGGGGGGGGTTGAAGATAAAAACAACAACAACTCTCAGAATAAATGCACTGAGAACATTAAGGTGGTATGTTTAACTAACACTGGAGCAATTAGAAAAACAAAAAAACCACAGTAAACTAACATCTCATTTGTCATCCTGCAGTCAACATTGATGGCATCACTGTCTTTCAGCGGCCTCAACTGGCAGCAGGAGGCTATAACATCTTTTCCTTCACAGAATGAAGAAATCAACTTTCACTGTTAGGGGGCCATTCAGCAGCCAGCCACCTCTCTTTGGCCCAGGACCTCTAAGCCTGCCAGCTTCCATATCAAGCTCTAAAAGCCATTGATGTTGGAGAATATACTGTGTCTAACACCCCCACAGCTACAAATAAGTAGTGGGCACAGTGTTCTGATATGCAGGGCGGGTTACACTATCCATCCGAACAGAGGGGTGCCAAAGCCCAGTCATAGTGCCTTCTAGCATACACCAACCATATCAGAGGGATGAGGGAATCGTTCCCCCTATTTTTATCCCCCCCATCGCTGTCATCATCAAATTGCAGTGGCTATTATTTCAGGCTCTAGAGCAATTATCCTAATGGTTACCAGAGCGTGCAGTAGCCTTTGAGTTGTTGTGATTCAGTGGAAAATACAAGTTAAGAGTCAACAAAAAAGTTGTGTTTTTGTGAAAGGTAACATGGTGTACCATGAGATCTGTCAAACTGTAGTTTGGTTCAGCGACTACAAGACACATTTAAGGGGCTGTTTTCAAACTGACTTCAAATCAATGGTCTATCTATCTATCTATCTATCTATCTATCTATCTATCTCATTTCAGCAGCATGAGCATGAAAAACTAAAACACACTAAATAACCTCAAAAAGAGCCACGGTTATTCGTTTAAGTCATATAATTTAGCTCTATATTTCCTTCAGTATTGGTCTAAACACACCAGTACACTGTATTATTATTATTATTATTATTATCATTAGTGTTTTGTTTCCTACAACTTTTTCCATGTTACTACATCTATATATTTCTAGCAACACATAATCATTTATCATCATTTAATCTGTAAATATCCACCACGTAAGGGACATTGAGGGCAGCATTTGGCAAGCCAGAAAACTCATATTCATCAAAACAAATGAGATAAAATAGACTGAAGGTTGGCGCTTAGTTATGACGGGTTTCTAGCGTTAGATTTTTCTTTATCGTTTACTTTATCTGCTGCGCTCTTCGTTGACCTATCAGTTCAATCATTTATCCGCTCGATAAAAAAAGTTCTTAAGCATCATTGAAATTCACTGACGAATGGACTTGAGTTTCAACACCAAACACTTAGCTGATATGAAACGATTTATCATATAAAGTTTAGAATGATGAAGATGAAGCCACTGTTGTAGCAATAATAGAAAGTCCAGACTAACTGTGATTAAACGACACTAGAAAACAAATATGCAAGCCTTCAAAGAGATATGAAATCTGGCAATGCAATAATGTTTATATATATTTTTTTATTTGTACTATTGTATCAAATCAATTTTCTATCTATCTATGATCATTAAAATAATAATAGAGTAACTGAACACAATGTGGAGCTATACGTTACCATATTGTTCTGTCAACACAGACGCATAATCCTCATCACCATTGAGTGTATGTCGAGTTGTACCTGCCTAATATACCTGAGCCTGTGTACAGGAAATAACAATTCACCAATCACGCGACATTTAAATATATCATATTATTCTGATTATTATTTAAATAAAAAAAAATCGATTACAGTACCGAAATACTATGTAAGTGTTTCCATTTTATGCGTAAAATTATCTGCAACCTACTAATGAGCGCGTCTCACATATATTTTAAAAATATCTGTTTACTTTATTTCTTTCCCAAGTAGACGGGAGAAACGTCTTACCCGAACACGAATGAAGAGGCTTTGGTCGAACAATGAGTGAAGGACACACCGAGTAGAGAGAGAGTTTCTCAAAATAATCACATGTCTCCTTCGAGAGGATCTCGTCAATCATGAAAGTCTTGTAGCGCCGCCTGGCAGCTTTCAGCTGCCCAGGGGAGGAGAGCCTCAACTCGGCTTGACAGTGCATGATCTGTCCCTGTGCGTCGTGCGCAATCGTCGCTGCACAAAGTCTTCAGTAATTTCTAAGCATATGAAGCTTCAACCGTCTTTAAAGCCGACTGTTGGAGTTCATGCGTTAAAACAGCTCATTGCTTATCTTTAAAAATGAAGTTTAGCTTTCCCTGAAGTGTCCCGGTGAGGATCGCTAGCCTTTAACTTGAGCTGCGCAGAGCGGTGCAGCGGTAATGAACTCACTACAATCTGTGCTCACACCCACTGCTATATAAACCATCCCTTAACACAACTCTGCTGCTCTCTCTCTCTCTCTCT
>NW_024582449.1:1320839-1336138 GCF_018398535.1 Haplochromis burtoni
CACACACACACACACACACACACACACACACACACACGTACTGTACATACAATACCTCATGCCCGCATAAAAACTTGTTTCTCTCTCAGCTTTATTTTGCGGACTAGCCCACAACTTAGAGCGCAAGAGTAAAACCACAGTTTCCAGAACAGAAACTAATATTATCATTAGAGCTATACTATTGAAATAATATTAATATACCTATCAAACTCATACATTTAATATTATTAGCAGTGTTTCAGGTAGACCTCGGTTTTCAGGCTAAGATTATTTATTAACACAAAACTGGTGGCGCTTCATGATTCACATGAAATCATTTGTAATTGTCTTTAGCTGTAGACTAGTGCGTAAGGATCTGTCCGAGAAACCGCATGCGGTGTAGTCTATTCGATAGTTTGTTTTATTCACTCTATCACAGGCTATAACCTCGGAGAACCATATGCTCATTTATGTGGGAATGTCGGGATAACTTCTTTCTTTCTTTCTTTCTTTCTTTCTTTCTTTCTTTCTTTCTTTCTACATTATACGTTTTATACAACATACAGTTATGTGGTTTGTTATTTCTTTAAAACTATTTAATTATTTATATACACCGCAAAATCATTTTCATTTTTAACAAAACAACAGCATCAACAACAACCGTAATAATAATAATAATAATAATAATAATAATAATAATAATAATAATAATAATGGCACATAAAATATATTTTACGTTAAAACGGTAAACACAAGAATTTATGCTATAACGGACCCCAAACCTTTTGTGGTTACAGGCCATGTCAGTTAACTTATAGTCATTATTCATATCGCAAACAAGCTGCGGCAGGTGTAATTTATCACAAATCAGCATGCATGGCAGGATCATACACAAAAAGTCTTATTAACAGTCACTTTTCAACAAAATTGGCTTCCACAGAATAAAAACATCCTTGTTCCTGCTTGGCACAGAATTCGTTTGGTTCAACGGTGAAATCTATTTTAAGAGAAGTATCTGTCATTAAGCTCGAATAAAGGTAGGATGAGTGTCAGCCACGAGCTGACAGCTCTGGCATTAATGCGTGGAAGGCTATAGGCACGTCCAACTCGCACAAACTAATCTCTGTATATTTTCTCAGAGTGTTTTATTTCCCTGTAATCTTCATTTAAGAATTGTTATCACACAGAAAAGAAAAGACAAAATCTAATTTTTGGCTACTCTTTTGTTTTTAAGTCCACTAACGAATAACTGTTTAAAAGAAATAAGTTTGCTTGCTGCATAATTTGATTTGGTTTTTATTTTAATTTTTTTTGTGTGTACGTTATGATTGTAATAAAGTGAACAACAGTCTTCTGGCGAGAAAGGCTAGTACAGATAGAGTTTCAAACTGTTCGAAAAACGTCGAAAAGTCGGTGTCCGGGGGAAACAATTATCACAACAGGAAATAAACTGAACCCGGTGGCAACTCGCACCTCCACAGCCGCCGTGTCCAAAGTGTGGAGGGGGGAAATGTGGGACCTCTGCACGGGAAGCTCAGCTTTCTTTTTCAGACGATTGATGGCTTGATCAAAGAGGAGATGGAAACAACTGCTGAGGTGTCCACAGAACACGTTTTACTTTTTAAGTTGTTGATGCACGAAAGAAAGAAGAAAAGTCTTCTCTGGTGACATAATTTCTGAATATTTAAATGTATTTAACTTTACTTGTGATTGCAAATAACAACAGTAATATTAAAGTCAAATGAGATTCAATACATTGAAGGGAGTGGAGGTAGATTTAGTCCCCGGTGAACCCAGCAACCTGAGGTGGTGCCAAGCTCCTGCAGTCACGGCTGCAGGCATCTTGTCAGATGAGGTTTGCATAGCGGGGCACGGCTACAGGGGAGGCAGAGTCCCTTGGTGTTTGCAAGCGGATCATTTCAGGAGGCACGCTTCTATATAAGTCCACACAGCAGCGGCTACCGAGCGGCCTCTAATCCGCCCGCTCCAGAGCTGGAGACGCCAGGCAGATCAACCAATTAGAAGAGTTATGCCGCAGCCCGAAGCGTAATAAAGGCCTTCCTAGTACTGACACCGAACAGAGGATACTCTCTATTAGAGCGATTTGGGAGCATCAGGATGCAATCAGACGATAGGTAGATTACAAGCAAGTCAGAGCTTAGTTCAGAGGGTGCAAATACAGCTCTACTTTTGGACTCTGGGAGATTTACTGAGGGATCTAGTTGTCGATATTGCACGGGAGCCGCTGTTAGTGGCATAAGCGCTTTCGGAAGGGTAATTATGACATCTATACAGACATTAAGTAATTTGACGACCACTGCACGAGAAACAGAACGGGACACAAAGCCTGATCGCACCGTCAGATGGTAGGGATCAAAGTCCTGCTAATTTTAAGTTGGAACAATGAACTACCTTTCGTTTCTGCGAAGTCGCCCAAACCTAAACCTGTGCCACTCGCTAAGGGTGAACAAGAACCGGTTACGTGGGACTCTAGCGAATAAGCAGTAAACCCAAACATAACTGAATGTAGTCAAGAGTACAGAATGAGTGTCAAACCTATGTATAGACTTGAAAGCATCATGAACTGAAAGGTCAAATAGGAGCTGATCATGTGGCTCAGTTATATTTACCACCTTAATTGATTCAATAAAAGGATGTGTGTGGCGCCACCTGTAGATTACTTCATAACCCATGGCACAAGCATATTAGTTACACGAGGTCCATTTATAGGTGCAGATAAGGCCTTGTGTGCATGCATTACAGCATGTAGCATCAACATACAATAGCCTACTTACTTAACTTAGCCGCATACACAAAGAGCTGTAAATAGGTTCACGATGTAGAGCCAAGAGCCTAAAGTATTTGAGTTGTAGCCAGATGAAAGACAAGGCAGCAGTCAAATGAAAAGGGCTTTATAATAATAATGCAAATGTTCATTTTAAAACAGTCTTACACATAAGAGTAAAAAAAAATTCTGGAAAAGAGCAAGGTTAGACGATGTTACAATCAGAAAAAGTCAGTGCCCTGTTGTAGTAAGTGGTGCTGGTGGAATCTGAAAGTTATTGTTCTTTTTTTGCAAAGTACCTGAAGATTTTCGTTTTTAACTATGGCAGCACCGTTTAAATATTATCTGCATAACATAAAAAACTGCCCAATTTCTTTTTTTTAATACTTCCCCCCTCGTATTCTAAAAATCGCTACTAATTATAGCTTTTGTCCTTGCTCTCATGACAAAATGACACCCTACAAAATATCTGCAACGTCTGTGATGAAAAGCTCACACGAAAGAAGAGTACAAATTTTAAAATGCCTTAAAAGTAAAATAAAAATAATTTAAAAAATGTGTCTAAGGCATGAGTTATTAAATCTTAAAACTGATAGGATCATTACAAACAACCTGAGTATACACAATAATGTTTTTCTACATAGTTCATCATCTTTAGAAAAGTGTCCTCAAATCTGAAGAACTTAAGTCTGTACAGAATTTAATTTTTTTTTTTTTTTTTTACATCTCAGTATCGTTGCCATCTACTGTCTTGGTAGCCACGGTTGCTACCCCTATCATCATATGGTCTATTGCCGCCTCTGTTGTCATAGTGACGGTTGCCACTCCTGTTGCTCTGGTGTTGATGATGGTGGTGGTGGCTCTCTCGGCCATGGCCATGTTGCTGATGACGGCCAGAGCCCGGCTCCTCCACGTAGCGCTGGCTTCTGCCAGTGCTGTTATTCTGGGATGCGTGATGCCGATAGGGAGTATTGTCATGATGCCGTGAGTCACCACTGGCGGACTTTCCACCTCCAAACGTCTGCCGCTGCGGAGGTTTTAAGGAGCCGTTTAACTGGTCCATTTGCTTCATGTGAGTCTGCCACATCATGTTGTTCATCTACAAATGGAGGGAAAATAAAAAGTCCTCTTTTACACACGGCTTACATATTGACTTATTTGTTACACAATAACAGAGCTAGTTGAACATAAAAGAAGCCAAGTCCAATCCTTGAATAACGCATATGAATTCTGTCCATTATGACAATACAGTATTGTTTTTTGAAATAGAAACTTACCATGGCATGCTTCTGCAGATTATCGGGAGAAGAAAAGGATCTCTGCATTTGGTGTGGAGGAGTATATGGTGGAGAGCTGAATTGGGCTGGGGTTCTGTAGGAGTGTGGAAATAGCAATTTATAAGGGTCTTCAAATAAGATCAACATTAAGTTTTTATTAGAACTTTTTCTATTTTGCTTTTCTACTTTGAGCACTTAAAGCCCTTTTTACTACAAGCCTCATTCACCTATTCACACAAATTCATGAGTGCTTTGGTCCTAACTAAGCAACACACACTCTGGATGCATTGGGGGAAGCTCAGTGCTTAGTGTTTTGCCCAAGGACACTTCAACATGAAGACTTGAGTAGCTGGTGATTGAACCCTCGACCTTTGGATTTCCAGATGACCCGCTCTATCTCCTAATCCACAGCTGCCCCAACAACTTACAGTAACTATTGTAGTTGAAGGGACCAGTGACTGAGGAGAACTTCAGTGTCTATGTAAACTTCAAACTACTAGAAGGTTCTACCAAAGCTGCTAGTTACTACAAGGCTATAGGACAGCACCCATGACCACATAAGTTATTTTTAACATCATTATATTATATTATTATAATTTATTATAACTAGTTTTGCAGGATGAGCCAAAAATTATATTGGAGTACTTCACTGACACACTAATATAAAAATCAATCTACCTCTAACAACAAAATAACAAAAAACACTACAAAACATTTCGCAATTTATAATTTACTTTTCTTTTAGAAAAAGATTGCGGAAAGAAAATTTCACTAGTTGACTAATTTTAAATTAACAAAATATTTAAATTGAAAATTGAAATTAACAAAATATTTAAAATTGACCAAAATCTGATGCATGAGGTTAAAAACTGGTTTTAAAAGTAGTGCAAAAGTATGCAACAGCCATTTGAAACAGCTAGCTTCCTTCTTTAATGATTACATCACACTTCAAATGCTGCTGAAGTGTGTGACACTTTGTGCCACAATACACACCCACAATATCGGATTAATTTGCCAAGTGTGGGTAATGTTGGCAGTGCCAGCACCAGCCCCTCCCATTGCACACTAGCACTGACACACCTGTGCAGAATATCATTAAACATCACTCCAGTTTAGTGGCTATGCCTGCTTACTCAGATGCAGCCTGCATACAAACATTTTCACTCATTTTCTATGTAATCCAGACGTACACCAGTTTGCTCAGCTGTCATCTGTGTACTTTGCACCTTGCTTATTAACAACATCTCATAGAGAGACAGATGGGGAGAGAGAGAGGCTGATGTCTAATGGGAATCAAAGAAAATGACACAGTACGCTGATTAAATAAGAACATACTTGTTTCTGACACCAACAGCAACATGTAAATGTCTACTAACTTAGTCGTGTGCACTCCTGTTTTCGTCTTCTCCAAGTGTAATAAAAATTATAAAGTTATGTGACTGGCTGGGACAATTCTCAGAATATTTGGGTCATTTTCTCGTTTCCATTATCTACTCACAAACGTGTTTTCCTGAAGTGATGTAATGGAATAAGGCAACAATGACCAGTTCATGGTTTCCATGTGTTTACATCTGCACTTTGACAGACCTGTGCCGATGACTATATTCGTGTCACATGGACCACGTGGCATACATTTAGAGTTTAAATATGACTATTATCTTGAGGAAATTTTCGCCTCTACTACCGTGGAAGGATATATTTGTGACAGATTAGAAATGATCTGGTGACTGTGATATCAAAAAGAACTAGGCATCACAAACATGAGCTTAACTCCATTTTCACTTCACTTTACAACTGAAAGATGCTGCTTTCACCAAACCAGCTTTAACTTGCTAATCAGCATAGGAAGACATTTTAATGACTATTATTCATTCATTTTACAGCCATACAAAAAGCAAAAGGGTCGTAAATCTTATATACACTTAAGATTGGATAATGTTTTTGAATTCTTTAGTCCAACAGTCAGCCTGTTTTGAACAGCCTACACAATTTTTATTCATTTATTCATTAACTTTATAATTCAAAGCTCAGGTGCTATAGTAATGGTGACTTGAAGCACCTGACTTAATTCTACTACATCACAACTGTAGTTAAGTGTGACTCCAAAGTACTGATTTGTTTTGGGGGGGTTTGGTGACATATTACCACAGTCTCAATGGACTTTATTTTTTTTTAATGAATATTTTAATACTTGACAGTGAAACTTGTTAGTCTTTCCTCTTATTAACAGCATGTGAGCATCTTAATTGGTACAATAAGATGATAACTTTTGATGCTGTGAGACACTCTCTTACCTCTGGCCATGGGGATTTGGGGTACTTGCAGGACTTGAATTCTGTGAGTTCCCTGGATTGCTGCAATGACTGCTGCCTATGAGCGAGCAAAACAAAATTTATATTAAAAAGAAGAAAGCATACATATACTTGATCCATACCAAATGATATGACAAACACACACTCTTTAAGAAAAATAAATATCATTGCAGTAATCTTAATATATTAGTAATATAGCAAATGCATGTATGCCATTAGGTTACTATTGTTGTTTTGTTGCTATATAAAAAAAATTAAACTTAAAATGAATTGAATTAAACTCAAAATTCAAATTCAAATTATATTTGTCACGTACACAGTCATACACAGTACGATATGTAGTGAAATGCTTGGACAACTGCTCGTGACCTAAAGAAAACAAAAAAGGAAAGGCTATGAATAAGATAGGAAATAAATATGAAAAATTAAAAAGGGTAAATTTAACTAGGAAGGAATAAAATATAAATTAAGGTTAAAAATGAAATAACTGTACAACACAAATTAGAATGAAGGGTAAATTTAACTGGGAGAATAAGATAAAATATATAAATTAAAGTTGAAAATAAAATAACTGTACAACAAAATACACAATACACAATATAGAACTATATAAGAATGTCTTATATACTCTTTCCCCTAGCTCCTCCTACAAGTGTTAATTAATCTAGATGAAAATGATAAGAAAAACTACCAAGGATACCAAGACTATAAACATCTATATAGCTGTTGGGAATTATTTTTAAAATACTTAAATTCTTACAAATCATATATATTACATATAGTAGCTGACTCAAAATGAATGGCTAAATTATGGCTATGTTACGTGCATGTTTTTGTTTGTAAATCAATTTTAAGTGCAGTGACATTTTTGAGGTCACTGGAACGGGTTATTACGCATATATGTAAATAACTGTTGATCAAAATGTGACACCTATAGTGTCTGCAATTGACTACTTTGTCTTATACAATGACTCACAAAGCAGAAGAGCAATAAATATATAGGATATAATTCACATAGAATTAATAATATTGATCATAATAAAAATATAAAGTTAACATATGTCTGTGTTTTCATACATGAGCAAAGCACCAGACACTAGTTGACACTAATTCATGCAATTATATAAAAATCATTTTAAATGCCCCTAAACACTGACAAGCACAGAAAACTAACTATACTTTATACACACACTACCCCGTAGCTTTTAATGATATAGCATATTGTATTACTAGATTTACAATTAAATTATGTGAACACCTAACTCTCCAAAATACTTAACCAAAGCTTTAAAATAAATCTTTGTGGTGTAAATGCCACTAACATTTTCTTTTTTGTCATCAGCCTTTTAACGAGTGTTGGGGAGTAACAGAATACATGTACTGGCATTATGTATTTAAAATACAAAATATGAGTAACTGTATTGCGTTACAGTTACCGTTTAAAAGGGTGGTATTCAGAATACATTTACTTTGTTGAAATAAATGGATTACACAGCGGTCTTTTCCTGTTTCATATGTTAGGCTATGCCCTCTCTAGTTTTGCTAATTCCACACCGGCGGAAACCCAAACAAAACATGCATTAAGAGGCTCTAATGTCTGTGTCTCAATCCCGCGGCCCATGTCACCTCTACTTGCTGCCCGCACAATAGGGCTGCCACGATTAGTTGACTAGTCATGATTACGTCGACTATCAAAATCGTCGACGACTAATTTAATAGTCGACGCGTCGTTTGAAGCTTTGTAAGATCACAAAAGGCGCAGGAATAAGTAGTAGGATTTAAGAGTGGCAGCACGGTGGCAAGGTGGTTAGCACTGTTGCCGCACAGCAAGAAGGTCCTGAGTTCAATTCCACCATCAGGCCGGGGTCTTTCTGTGTGGAGTTTGCATGTTCTCCCCGTGTTTGCGTGGGTTCTCTCCGGGTACTCCGGCTTCCTCCCACAGTCCAAAGACATGCAGCTTATGGGGATAGGTTAATTGGATCATCCAAATTGCCACTAGGTGTGAATGTGAGTGCGAATGGTTGTCTGTCCCTGTGTGTAAGCCCTGCGACAGACTGGCGACCTGTCCAGGGTGTACCCCGCCTCTCGCCCTATGACAGCTGAGATAGGCTCCAGCGCCCCCCGCGACCCTGAAAAAGGATAAGCGGAAGCGAATGGATGGATTTAAGAGTGTAATAACGGACTGAAACAGAAGATGGCAGCACTGCATGTACAAGGATGCCAGCTGCCGTTAAACCCCGAAGAAGAAGAAGCTCTGTCCCAGAATTCAAAGCGCAGCCCTGCTCAGTTTCTAACAATGGCGGCAGCTAGTTAGTTTTAAAATTACTCTTATTATTCTTTATGGGTTACAAAATAAACGTTTAACATATTTTCAGGTGAGAATGTAACTGTGTAAATCTCAAATATCTGCTCAGTTTATCAAGACACCACATATTTTCAAAAGCGCTCCGACGTTTTCAGAGACGTCTGTTACCCACTAGCTCGATAGCTAGCCGGGGACAAAGCTCACTAGAGCCGGTGTGAACACCGGACTCCCGGCAAATCGTTTTCAAACCCACCACCGTCTTTCGCTACTCAGGTTAAACATATGAGTCACTTAGAGAACTTTAAAATGTTATTGTTTGGCTTTTTTTTAGTATTTTATTTGTTCCTGAGTAAATTGGTTTGGCTGAGATTAAAGTTGTAGTTTTTACACAGCTGAATAAATGTCAAGCAGACAACTGATCATCAGAAGCGTAAGATGCTCGAGAATATACTCCGGTGTCCCGTTATATTTTAGATAGCAAGGAGCTTATTAAACTTCACCGAAACAATCTGCAGATTTCATTAAAATTTAATAAACTATCATCTTGTCTTTATTTTAAGTTAGCACATACCTTAAACACTTAAAGCTGTAAGCTAATGATAGTTATATAAGAGCAGATTGCTGCTGGTGCAATAAGCTGTACGTTTTACGCCCAATGGATGCATGATCTGATTAGTCGACTAATCGCAAAAATAATCGGTGACTAGTCGACTATCAAAATAATCGTTTGTAGCAGCCCTACCGCACAATGACGTAAATATTTTAAAAAATTATTATTCAAAAAATAATTGAATATACAGGCATAGCCATAAAGAATGTAGCCTCATGGGCAGTGTAGTCCGTGCTGTAGGGAGAATGGACTGCCATACCTGTTATGTGTCTGTGAGCGAGGGAGGGAGAAAAAGGAGAGTCAAAAAGTACGAGTTGTTACCGAGCAGAAACGTGAAATGGAAGCATGTAAATATAATAATAACCACTGAAGCCAAAAAGAGTGCCTGACGAGCCCAGTTGTAAATAAGCTATTTAGACTCAACTGTACACTGTGTTCACATTTTCCTCCGAAACAATAAGTTCAGTTGGAGCAGCCTTTCAACGCCTCTCTCTGTCTCTCGCTAGCAAAAGTTGACGCAGACAACAAAGTAAAGCTAGTTTTAAGCTACGAGCCCAACACACAACCCAACGTATTAGCCAGAGGTCCCTTTACTATGGTTTGGAGCTGCGGACCTGTTTTATATACGCGCGGAATAGTTTTCTATATGAGATTGCTACTAAAAGTGCAGCCTTACCTAATGTCCACCCTACTGTTATTCATTTTATATTAAGATTTAAATCTAGTTGGTATTGGTATGGCAAGCAACCTTCAGTAATAGTAATAAATCACACAGCAATAGTACATTCATGTAGTTGTAAAAAGCATGATAATATATTAAGTAATCCAAAGCCTGTTTGCTTTACATGTGAAATTGAAGTTATATTTGAACAGGCCCAAACGGGCTACTGGCTTGACAGCTAACATGTTTTTTTACTGGTCCTTGGCCGTCAGGCATTTGGTTAAGTCGCAAAGGTTTTGGAAAATTGGGTTGGGTCACACACTTCACTAACACTGCCAATAAATATCTGATGTGCCAAGAGGAAATACATTTTTCCCATGTGAAGTAATATTTTAAAGGGACAGGTTTGTCTTTGCTCTGGGCTTTAGAGGCAGTTATGCATCTAAATAATATTGGTTCTTGTTGCCTAGTTTTGCAGACATCTGCATAAAAAATGTATGGCTTCTTATGAGCACAATCAAAGTAAACACCACTTGAAATTGTGGTGCTTTACATGCAAAATACCACATGTGGAAAGCACAGTGTGTGAGCAGTTTTAGACAGGAACTAACTCTACCTTTGCTCATTTTTTTTAAACTTAAAATTTAAAAAAAATAAAGAAATAGTAAAATAGTTTACCCGTGTTTAGTCTTGTGCATTTGTATTCCTTCAATTAATTGTAATGAAACAATCACAAGTGATGTTGGCTACCATGTTTATTGCCAACTATGTTTAGAGGAGTTAACTACCCAAAATGCTACAGCTACACTATCTAGTAAAATAGTTCCATACCCAAGTGCTGATTTACATGGTTAAATATAAATGTATACTAAAAATAACTTTCTGGAGGAAAACTTTGCAAACAAGGCAGGCTGCATTTCAGAGTGAGGTAGAATTATATAAGTCAGACAATGCAGTGAAAAAGAAGTGATACAACTTTTAACTATACTGTCTCATCCTAGTACCTTGTCTGAAAAGACATATCTTTATATGTTAAAAAGTCAATGCACAATCCATTCTAAGACTGAAACCCTTTGGTTTTCCGTAGACTTGAGTGATTTAATTCAACTACTAAGTCGCTCAAGGTTTTGTCTCACTTCTATTCCTTTTAACCTACTATGCACACCGACAACTGTGCACAACACCGAAACCAAAGAATCCCTATCGGGTGTAGGGTGTGGTGGTTACTGTACATGGGTCATTGCTTTTCAGTAACACTAACAGTAGTTTACTCAAGTACTGACGTCTACTTCTTTGCGTGAAATATGATGGTCGCAGCTTTGTCTGTGATAGCTTTTTAGTTACTTATTTCTGGATAGTCAAACATTAACTGAAACGTTCAGTGTTGAAACCACATAAATGCACAAAACACGTTGAAATATTTACGTCATAATTCAAAGCAACAAAAATGCCAGCTCACCTGATCTGAACTGCACATGGATATTTCTCCCATTCAGCATGGTTCCGTTTAGTAGTTGCACGGCGTAGGGCACGGACACGTCATGTTTGTATACGGCAAAGCCAAACGTCTTCTGTCTCCCGTCCGAGTCCTTTGGAATTTTGGTTTTGACAAGAGGTCCTGCCTGCAGAAAGGATCAACGAATTTCGTAAACAAAAGCTTGTGATCAACGGCTAAAGCTAACGACAGCTAACTAGCTAGCTACTGTGATTCGGGGGTGAAAAACCACTACACACAACGCATGTGTAAAACACCAAAAGACATGTAAACGAGACACATTTGTTACCGCACAATACAGCTTACAGTTCCACGTGTTAGTACATTCCGGTGACTTTATTTGTAAGCGGTTTCTGTGCCACTAGCTAGCTATTATGCTACCAACAGTTTCTAGTTTTGTGCACAAGTGGCGAAAGCAGCACCTGTAAAAACAACTCGAACAAAAGCTCCTCCGTCACTTTAGTATCTAGGTTTCTTATGAAGACGGTGCGGTCCGTTTCCTCCTCTATTCCCATTGTATTTAAGCAAATCCCAAACCACTGTTAGCAACACAAACGCAAAAGTCCAGCCAAATTCCACTGCGACACACAAAAAGCGGAAGGCCAATCTTGCCGTAAAGTAAAACGCGTTATCCTTTCAACGGCTCTTTCACGACATCCACATACTTTTAATTTCGGGCCTTCACAACGTATATTTAAAAACATACTATATTCTAAATTAATATACATAATAAAATTTTAAATGTAATGTATTATATGGCACTTCTCAACAAAAACACACACCAGGAGAGCTGCTGAATTAATGACAGATTTTATACAAAATTAAATCGCTGCACGTTAAATTATAATCGATTTGTTTGACAGCCAAATTTGTAGTCATGCAATATTGTCGCACGTCACTGACCACGTCACTAGGTTGGTTGTGGATTTAAAGAGGACAAGAAACACTACATGTCTCAGAAGCCTAAATTTATTTGAATATGTTTTTGTTTTTTTTATCTTTGCATGTTCAGTTACAATTATTCTTTTACTTATCTTAGAACTGTAATAGGAGGCTAGGGTTCACATTGGTATCACAAGCTAAATCCGATACATTATGTTAATAAAATGCAGAAATATAATCATCAAAACTCGTGAATTTTACTGCTCACATAGTGGTTACTTAATAGCTATACTTGACCACGCAACATTAATAGTAGATGACTATTATCTAATTTTATTCATGCTTCTGTGAGACAGAATATGTTGTCAGTTTTATACCAGTTATTATTAATATTATTATAAGTAGTATTTACTTTAAATCTTGAGATAAAAAAAACTAAGCTGTTTAAATTCTAATCTGCAGTTGCAGGACCTCCTAAAATTGAAAAATCTTTATTAAAAAACAGATATGGTGGTGTGCTGTTCAACCCTTTTTTTCTGAGCCGACTTTGGGACTTATGACGGTAGGAGAACCACAGCTATCACTGACAGTGTTGACACTGTTAATAGAGAACCAGCATGAAAAATGACCTTGAAAGTGTGACATTAAAATTAGTTATTTAATTAGCTAAATATTTAATTAACTGCTATTAATAGGCCTTTGTCACAGTAGGAACAACATTGACATTCATTATTGAGTTATTCACATACTGTGACATATTCAATTTTCTTCAGTGAAATCGACAGAATACTGAATACTAAGAATACAGCTGGCCTGCAGATTGAAATGATTAGCTCCCACAAATGACTATCATATTTGCAGACATCATTTTCACCTGTTCTGTTTACCAAATCATTTTAAGTCTTTCTAACTAATTTATTTTTTTTATTAAAAAATCTGTAGGTCATTGGTACATGCTCTCGAAATAAGTGCATCTGATGGTGGTGATCTTGTTATAGTGGAGGTCAGGCAAGCAGCATGACAGGCTTTACTCTCATCTTAATCAGATAATTTTACAGTCAATGCCAGTCCTCCATATTAATTAGACCAGTTTAAAATATAATGACTTTCTCCTTCATGCCCCGGGAAGCTTTTCACAATTTCTGGTATGATTAAGCTTGAGTGGCAGAAGCAGGGATGGTCTATCATTCGCAATTGGAAAAGCAGCCACCCACCCACCTTTTGATTTTGTATATAGGAAATTTGTGGACTGCACACTAAAAAAAAAAAAAAAAATCCATACCTCCATTCATGTATCTGTGAGACATTGTATGTAAGGTGGTGTTTCCATCACTTCTGTTACTCATTTGGCAATAAACACTGCAATTTAACACCAAATCTTGGCTGTCATCGGGTCTCGGGGGATCAGTGCTGTGTTGCATAGCTGTAAATGCTTGATGTGTTCAGTACACTCCAACAAAATGCTTATGATTTATAGTACTGCAAGGTTGCAATGGAAGCAATAAAAAAGAGCCTAGACCATAAAACTACACCTGTGCAGTATGCTATTTGATGACTAAAGCCCTTGAATCTATTTTTGGATCCAACATTGCCATTACCCCATACATCTCCCTGATGCTATCCCACCCCTACCCAACACTATTGGAAGGAATTCAAGAAACCACTGCAAGAATAAAACACAGGACAAAGTGTGCAGTGATGAGGGAAATGGATAAATGAAGAGCAAGATGTAACAGGCACACCCGCTAAATCTGTAAAAAAGCTCATTAGAAACCCAGTGGAAAAAAATGCATGCTTTCTAAACCGAATTAGATATGATTTAAATAATTAACATTGCCTGATAACAACCATTTCAGTAATTAGACAGCACTAAATACTGTAATGAGCTGTATCCTGACAAGTGTGGAAGTGTAGCAGTAGATGGCAGCATTGATCCAGTGATAGTGGGTTGACAGAGCTGCTTTTTATCTGCAGGCATGTGAGAGGGTTCCTGTGCTTCATAGAAAGGAAGGAAAAAAAGAAAGGGGAAAAAACAATGCCAAGAGAGTTTCTTTTTCTTTTTTAAGTGGAGGACTTTAAATCTATTGTCATAGGAATACTCTCTTTTATGTTTCTCCTTTAGCCTGCAGCCCACTTTCAGGTTTCTTCTAACTTTAAAGGTTTCTAAATGGGCTGATATTTCCATCACAGAAGCATTTTTCTACATTTTCAGGAACGTTGCATTATGTGGATACCAGAAGACTTTTTCTATTGTTGATTTAAGTATAAGAAAGGTTCACTATCGTGTTTGCCAGTCTGTACATATGGCATGATGGTCAGCAAAACTAAAATTTAAAATCAGGAAAGCAAGGTCCCAATTTGAAATCATGATATTTAACTTAAATCCATCACCTCATACCTTTACCAACATTAAGGTTAATGCATTCATTTCTTTTTATATGACTAGGTTTATGCCTTTATGTTAGACTTGGCTGCATTGGTTTAATTAATAGGGGAAGAAGAAAAACATGACAAAATGGGAACAATGCTCAAGGGCAAGACAAAATCCAAATGTGCAGTTGCCAAGGGGGGAAAGTCACAGCAGGATCCTAGAAATAGGCCATCAGCAGCCACCCATGGTCTGGTCATATATGGGTGAAATCTTAAGGCCATTTAGCCACACAAGGCTAATTCTGCATCTGACCTCTGCCCTGGAGCGTTTGTTGTGACTGTGAAGGGATTGACTGGTGGCTGCGCACATCCTTGTGTAACACCAATCTTTCCTTTAGGCACAGCATATACACAGCACACCCTTTCACTGCCCTTCCCCCTGTTCATTAATATTCATAATTCATGTGGAATAAAGTGATTCTGGATAATTAAATAGGCGTGAATATTTGTGGGATGAAAGTTTAGCTGAGCCATCCCTCTTCGGCAGCGTGATGTCACAGAGCGGCTTCAATGGATTCAGCACACACACACACACACACACACACACACACACACACACACAC
>NW_024582449.1:1337073-1403639 GCF_018398535.1 Haplochromis burtoni
CACACACACACACACACACACACACACACAC
Organism: Haplochromis burtoni; assembly: GCF_018398535.1. Taxonomy (NCBI): domain Eukaryota; kingdom Metazoa; phylum Chordata; class Actinopteri; order Cichliformes; family Cichlidae; genus Haplochromis; species Haplochromis burtoni. The sequence goes on from NW_024582449.1 coordinate 1,337,105, forward strand.
ACACACAAAGTGCTGTGGAAGGGCATCCAAAATTCTTTTTCCATTTCCACTGCTTCATTCAAAAAGCCCCTCTTATTCTTCAGTTTCCCGCATTATGATGACTAATATTAACTTACAGTATATTATTAAGTGCAGAAACAACCCTCTGTTTTATTAAAGGGGAAAAAAGCAGGACATTTCATTTGGATCCACTAATCATTCAACCCCAATCCCATCATTACCACTATTTCCTTTAACTGTTCCAGGAAGTGAGGTGTCAGCACATTTCAGATAGCAAGGGTCACCCTGAAGCCTGTCTGTTGGGGAGCAGAATAATTCTCTTTGCTAAAGGTACCATATGTAGGGCGTTTATTAGCTAGGGAACTGAGGAAAATATGGTCCTGGTGGAATAATTAAGAAATGGATCACTACTGTTAAGTTCTTCACAAATATCCAACCTTTCTATATATCCCATCGCCAACTCCTCCCCTTCTTCTTCTCTCTCGGCTGCTGCTTTTTAAAGCTTCGAACACCTTCAGAGAGGATAATGAGCTCTGTCAGAAAGAGACTGCTTCTTTTTTCCCCCTCTTCCCAAAGTAAGCTTTTGCCTTTTTTCCCCCCGCAACTTCATTATAATCAACAGTGGAGTGTTCCATATTCCTGCTGCTGAGCAGAACATGCCCTCAGAGACAGTCAATATTGCAGCTTATAACCTGTAACTCTGAGTTCAACCCCCCAAAGAAGAAAGTTTTCCCTTTGAAGAGTCTCATCACTATGGTAATCAGCTGATCAGAGGATGCTATGCCAACTCCTTGTGATGCAAATATTTGTTTTACATGCAAAACTGCCAGATTAAAACCCTTTCTCTAATTCGCACTTGAGTTTTAGGCTAACAATCTGGCTCTTGTCACTGATGTAATTTTGCTGAGGGAATTACACTCACTGGATAAAGAACCCAGCAGTCAGTCAGACCACCATCTGTAATGTCCGTATATTTAAGAAATTATACTGATTTGAATTCATAAGGAAATTCCTCCACTTAGACAAGATAACACAGCTGTTCTGAAACAGGACTTCTGCTCTATCAAACGGCACTCGAGATCCCATAACTCCGCCGTAACGACGCTGGCATCGTTCTTGTATATTTACTATGGGTTTAAAAAAAACTGCAGAAAGTAGACTGTATAAACCACGCATGGCTGTCACACAGTTAAGAGGCTGTTTAACTAGCCAAGGCTTGGGCTAAAATTGCCACCCTCCATGAAGCCAATGATGCAAATGAAATAAAATTTAATTTAGCCTTGTCATTTCATGGATAAGCTTTGCGAGTGGTTACAGAGAGCAAAGGAAGGTCAATTCTTTTTCAGTGCAATGCTCAGGGTGTTCATTAATTGCTTGCTGTGGCTTTGTGGATCACTTGAAGCAAATGCCAGCCTTACATTGGCATAAAACTGTGGCGCTAACCTTCATATTCACAGAAAGCTCTCTGGAGACCTGCGCGTTGTTTATCCACCCCCCAACCCCCACCAAGCCCAGGCCCTTTATCGTCACTGTCAGGGTAAAGCACATTACTTCAAACCCATGCAGGAGCTGCTCTAGGCGGTACTGTGTTCCTCACCACAAAATAATAGAAAGAAAAGTTCAAGAGGAGTTTGACAGATCTGGCAAGAAGGGACCATGTCAAATCTATTGAAGGCCGTTCCAGGGGTTTGGATCTGTCATTGTCACAACTAATATTATGCAGTCCTTCTGTCCTTGGCTTGTGGGTTTTCTCTGTGCAAAAACATGCAGCATTTGCATTGGCATTCAGCTAATTGATAACGATGACAGAGAATTTTAGCTATGAAACTACGAACTGAGAAAAACAAAATGACGGGCGGGCATTGTGTGGCTGCTTATGTGTAAATATGCTTGAAACTTTTCTGTCTCTGTAACTTGTGACAGAAAGGAAACGAGCCTGAGTAGGATTTTTGTGATTAAAAATGGCCAGAAAATACCATATTTCATTTGTAAGTATAGTCAGCTGATTTTAGTAAGTGTGTTCTCCAAGTGCAAAACTAATTTACATTTGCTTTAGTCTTCTCCTTTTAAAAAACACTAATTAAAAACACATTTTCCTGGTCAGCTTTTAGATCTTTGCCTTTTCTGTAATTGTCCATTTTGAGTGTCCATTCTGGATTCCATGGATGGTTGTGGGCCTCCAGGCAACCCTCTGGGCACATGCCCCAGGACCTGCAGGTAGGAGACAAATGTCACAGAGGCACAGAGAGCTCATGGTAATTTCTGCTCATTAATCTTTAAAAACATGGTCTTTGTACATCTTAATTACAGAATTGAGTAAAAACCAGCTGGAGCTCGGCTGAAATCCTTTTCAAAATCTGGGTGTGAAATTCTGTTATATTCCAAATTAGGCTACACACAGTTTAGTTAGGAATTGGTTGCATTCACCTGTCAGCCACAGGAATGTAAATAACTAATAATACTGATAATCTCTTTACAATATTAAATGATCAGTCCTGTAATGGAACCCAATCTGAAACATATTGAATTGATACAGCAAAATCTTCATAATCTAACTAGTAGCTGAAAGAGATTCACTGCACTTCTCAACTAATTTGCAGTCAGTTCTCTTCCACATATAATTTTGATGCTGTATGATAGGTTTAGATAAATACTTGTGCTGATTAAACACAGTCATGTGCATGTTAGATGTGGTCATACACACACTGATACACAGCAAAATGGGACATTACGCTCTTTTGCTTTCACCGCACTGACGCATGCAACACTGCATTAGCTGGCTGCCCCATAGATTAGAAGAAATAACTAACAGTAAAACAGTATCAACACTCCCGCCAGCTGCTTCATGCTCCACCCGGGGACATCATATTCCATCAATCTTTCAACCATTTATTGACGGAACGTCCACATAAATTTGTCTGACAGGTTTGGAGCACTATGAAATATTAATTTTAGATTCTCTGCTCTGGGCCTCTGGCAACAAAAAGCAAAGGTTCATACATTAACTAGTAGATAAAGTTGATGAAATAGCTAACAATAGACAATGGACTGATGGCACTGCTCATATTCCATATATGCACACAGTCTAGCACAGGGACTAATTACAAGAACGTCACATTGTAATACGGGCAAAGGGGTGACCTAGTTATTTGAGAGACTGAATTATACAGTCATACATTCAATCCCCACAAAAGCAAATGTGCATTCACACTGCTGAAAGGTTCTTGATAAAGACACTGAATCCCTACCAGCACACTTATTGTATTACTTTAGCTAAAATCCCTCAAAAGGCTAGATATCTTTACTTCCCTGTATTCTCTAATTCAATGAACATGTCTTCATGAGTCATGCAATTTAGGTGTGAGCGTGTATCTCGCACAGTTTGAACAACTTACACTGATGTTAGATTAATGCAAAATGAAAGCAGCTAACTGTGACCCTTGCATGGACAATTGAAAAGAACAGAAATGTACATTTCCACACTTTGCTTTCTTCAGAGCAGCAGCCTTGTAGCCGCACTTGCATCAAGGTTACTCAATGGTTTGATGCTTCCTATTTAAAATCTGTCACAAAGTAAATAAATTGTGCAATCAAACCATGCAGCAAGTGTAGGGAAAAAATGCAGTTGAGTACAATAATAGTAGTGGATATGAGGGCTGATGGTGTTCCATAAATCAAATCTGTACAGCCAAGCTTTGCATGCATGTGGCTGTTGTGTTGCTGCAGTCCTGCCTCACAGCCACGGCACTGCGAGAACATCATATTGCAGGAGATTACATAAATACTCGGTTTATTGTTTTCTTTATCATCCTTTACAGAGTCTGGAGGAAGTAATAAAGAGTGAGGTTGTGGGGGTTGAAAAATAGATAACTGACTGGTACAGACGGAAATTCAAATTCAACAGATTCAGGGAGATGGTGAGTAGAGTGAGGAGAATTGAATGACAGAGCACAGATCCCAAAGCAATCCTTTATTCATCAGTGGGGTCAGGAATGTGTGTCAGGAAGATGGTTTGAGGCAACTACAGTGAAATGCAAGAATGAGAGAATAAGCAGTCCTTAGAATGATATGAGACTTTATTAATAGTAGATATTGGGAAAGAAAAAAAAAGTTGGGATAATTTCCGCTCTTGTAGCTTGCGCTTCTGCTTCTAATGCTTTAATTCCATTATGATACAGAGACAAGATAAGCAAGCTGTCGAAGTTAAAGACCAGCAACTCTGAAATCAATGCAGCCATCCACAAAGCTGCCCAAAGCTGTGATTTAGTCATTTTAAAAGGACATCAGCATTATTTAGCAGGCTAGAGTAATTTTTTTTTCAAGCTGAAATCAAAAAATTAAACAGCGTTAAAGCACAGAAAGAAAGTAAGTCGAATATAATAAGTTTGTAGGTTGTTTACGTTCTCAAATTGGAATTGTGTGCTTGTGAGATAAACAGTTTTTTCCTTCTTATGAATATTCGTTGTTAATGTTCGTCTGTGGTAAATAAAAGCAACATATTTAACTTTTTCACCCCCGCACAGCCGTGCACTGAGGGAGGTCTTCTTATTATCTTATTTTAATAATTTCCATCTGGCTAATGAGGGCTTATTTTCATTGTGCCTGGAGGCTCACTTGTTTGTATTGTTGTATTTCATCACTTGGTTAAATGTTAATTGAGTTTTTTTCATAGCATTTGTGCTGAGTTAATGTCTCACTCAAAGGATTTCTCCCAAATTAGCTTTAAGGGTCTCTGCAGGTGTTGCAATTCCACTCGCAGTGCTAGGTTCTGTGTATAATCGTTTGTTGTTAAAACATGTTTCTTCTGTTAATGAGCCGTCTGTTAGGTTTGAAAGAGTGAATGAGAGTGACTGACCGACTATTCTGTAAGTTCAGGCCCTTGTGTTGACCAAGCATGGCATCCCATGTCTACTCACTGCAATCAGGGACTTTAAACCTTGTAATTTTGGAATTGCTGCTCCCTATTATGTCATTGGTGAATACAGCAAGTCATGGATTTCATCTTTTCTTCTTTCTTGTGGCATTAGCTGTCCAAACAATTTCACCTGTAGCCAGCTTCAGCAAATACAAAACCACAAAGACACATCTGAGTTGTGTAAACTCCTGACTTTTAATGCGCAGGCTTAAGAATGTAGTATCCACAAACTCCTGATTTATTCTATGGATGCTGCTACGGGGCATACAGTTAACTACACAGAAATAGCAAAGAGCACTTTGGGAAAAACAAGGCACGTTCTGAAACAGAAGACATTGTATATTTTACTCTGTTCAATGGTTTTATCATACTTCAATTACTATGTAGAGACATGTGGTAACACCTATGCATATTGCAGAAAAAGACCAGAAAGGATAGGATATATATATTAGGGGTGCAACGATATTCGTATCGATATTGAACCGTTCGATACAGTGCTTTCGGTTCGGTACGCATATGTATCGAACAATACAACATTTGTAATTTATTTTATCAATTTTCCTTCTGACGATGCTGTCTGTGTTGAGCGCTCAGTGAATCTGCGTTCGACTACTCCGCCTAGGCTGCACTGTCGAGCGCAGATCCACTGAGCGCTCAACACAGACAGCATCGTCAGAAGGAAGAGCGCAGGGCAAGCTAGCGAGACAGAAGTTAAGCTCTCCTTGCAACATGGCAAATTGAACCTCCCCCACCCTCATTCAGATCTGGCGTTTGGAATTATTTTGGTTTTCATGTGACGTATGACCCTGAAGGTAAGCACGTCATGGACTAAAGTAAAACAGTATGTTGGATGTGCCACGCAATGCTCAATTACATGGGTGGGAACTAGTGTGTTAGCGCAGTTAGCTCGTTAACGTGTTGGCCGTCTAGCCCCATGCACGGGGCGATCGGCGGTAGCTCGTTAACGGAGATTTGCCGTGTTGTGGCGTTAAGGTCATTTCAACGAGATTAACCTGAAAGCACTAGTGGGAACACAACGAATATGACTGCACATTTACGCCGACATCATCCTAGTGCAAAGACAAAAACAACAAGCATGCTACTAACTTTAGCCGAGTCATTTAGACAGCTGTTAGCACATGATTCTCCTTATGCTGCTGAGAATATAGCCCAGAAGAAGCGGATAGTATAGCTTTTATTTTGGAAAGAGCCATTTCTCTGTAATAAACTCTCTTTTCCAAAGATGAGTGATTCCTCAATCAGATACAGGGCTCGCATATCTTTTCCAAAGATGAGTGATTCCTCAATCAGATACAGGGCTCGCAATATCGCTAGCCCGACGTCCTGGGGCTAGCGATTTTTCAGTCGGGCTACCAAAATCTATCTCTGCCCTGCCCGTCGGGCTATTGTAGGAAGGAAAAATATATGTCAATGCTTTTGCATTCTTTCAGAAATGTAGCTGGGTAATTATGTCATTGGCATCGGTGAGCCACTGTCAATATGTGACATATTGAAATCGCGTTTGAATTTGCGCTTGTTTTTTTGCTTTCACTTTGCAATCGTGCGAACTGTGTATAGAGAGCGACAGCACTGATCTGTGAGTGATGATAATTTGTGCACCAATTCCTCTGACATCGTCTTATTAATCGTTAGCTTACTATGCAAACATGACAAGTGAAATCTCCCGCAGCTTAAACATGTGAGAGGTTGATCGCGCAGAGAATCGCTGAGCTTATGTGAGTGCGTGTGTAAAAGCAGCAGGATATATATTTTAGTTCTGCTGAGCCAAATAAGACAGGTCAGGGTGAAGAAGTGACAGCCAAAGAAAAGCTTACCACAAAACGGAAAAGTTATGACAAATCAGACTATAAGGCAAAAAGAAAGTGCAGCTTTATGGTTTCATGGACAAAAGAATTTCTGTGGCTGCAATATGACGAGCTAAATAACCAGGGCTGCACATAAGTGGTCCGCAGGTGCGCATTCGCTGTCAAAATAAAAAACACGCACAAGGGTTAGGGTTAAATTTAAAAACTGTACTTTTGAGTTAAAATATATATTTATAATTTTAATAAATGACAAATTAAAAATGCATGAACATTTTTTTTGTATCGAAAAAATATCGAACCGTGACACCAAAGTATCGAACCGAACCGAACCGTGAATTTTGTGTATCGTTGCACCCCTATATAATATATATACATATATACATACATATATATATTATATATTATTATATTATATATATATATAATATATATAAATAAATAAATCAGTCTTAGAAAATTAGATCACACTTCTAAAGCAGTATATGGATGAGCCAGGGTGTTAAAATATTAAACATTTTGACACTGAATGGATGGGTTGCATACACTGAGGGTGAAAAAGGTTACTCTGTGTGTTAAATATGGATAATTGTTATATTATACAATATTTTTAGATAAGTATAGTTAAATAATCCTAGTTCATTATGTGATATAAATATGTATATATCGATGTAACAAGGGACTGTGTATTAGACAATGACTATTAAATTGTATAGTACCAAGAAAAAGAAATATATGATGAGTTAAATAGGGATCAGAAACGTTTGTTTCTTCCTGCTCCTTTTCAAACAGGGCATGGTCAGTATTTCAGTACTTAATCTACAGAGTTTGACTGAAAGGTTTTTGTTCATGTTGTCAACATATAGAAAGTATTATATAAAGATTTCAAACATTATTTCACATCTGACCTCTGACCTTACCTTCAATGGCAATAGACTGAGCTGAAGATCAAAGTGATAATAATGCTATAAAAAGATATTTAAAATTATATTTCTTGCTGCCATTGTTTGTATTGACAACCTATAGGCATAAAGGGAATGAAGTATCACGTTACTTTGGATCTCTGGGCTCTTCTTTAAGGTCAAATAAGGTCAAACTTGAATAAATTGTCTTTTATCTTAATGCTGTGTTTGTTTGTATTTAGGAAATTACACTGGCATATGGGGATTCTAAACATCACATTATAGTCTGCATCCAAACATCAGGTCACATTTGACCCCTGACCTCACTTTTACATTTCACAGCTGCGTTTCTTTCAATTTGACCCAAAAATGTGTTTTATCTTCACAGAAAGTTTTGCTAAGAGAAAGAGAATGAGATGTCTGGTTAGTTACAAATATAGTGTAGTATAATATTACACAGTTATTTTCATATCAACATCTATTTTTCATTACCTACTCCTACATAACATTTGTGTAATTAAAGTATATGTGAGTTTTACTGCACCACAAACTTCTGAAAATACTTTTGAAAAGAAAAAAGTATAAAAATATAGAAAATGCCAAACTGTTCACTTAAAAGCAAAATACCAAAAATACCATGAATATCATAATTAAAATACACTTGTTAGTAGCAGTGCTACTTGGCACAGGTAAAGAGTGAATGGGAATCCCTTGGAAGCTTGTGCGAAGAATGATAAACAACCACAACCCATGGCAGACATTGACGAGAGCAGTAACAGACAGGGAGAAGAGTGTTGATTGAAGAGTTGCCCTGAGCACTGCCTAAGTAGTGCTCAGGGCTATGAACATGTGGCTGAGGCAGTGTAGGTATTGCAGTGGCAGCAGTTGGTAATTACCACTATATCAGCAACACGTCCTCCGTGTCATCCATTTCATTAGGTGCGCATCGGCTCCCGATATATGGTGGTGAAAACATTATTACCGTCTCCCCTCCCCTCTTCTTTTCTTTTGTTACAACTGAAATAACAAGAGGTGAATAAAGAACACAGCAAATTTTAGAGGCTTAAAAAAGTAAGGGGGTTTGTTTAGTGGTATGGGCCTCAGAGTGGGATATCCCACTGTAAATGCTATAGTATGTGTATTTAGGTGATCCTTGTCTTCTCAGGTACACTAACTTACCAAAAAGTGCCTTGTTGATGTTCTGTCCCACTGAGTTGTCCTGTGTTTTTCTGTTATGCTTATTCTCTTGTTCAGGTTTTAACTGCCATAAATGTTAATTATGTCAGTTTGTTTAATTTATTGTGTTTATGTATGTTATTTATTTCACTTATTTATTGTTGTTCCTTTTGGGGTAAGAACTAACTTACATTCTGTGTTGCACACAGGCCCTTTTAAGTGACGCAAAGGGTAGTCAAGAAAGCATGTGCAAAGAAGCTAAGCTATAAGTTAACTTAGTCACAATAAGGATTAAATAAGCTGTTTCAAAGTAAAAGGAAGCTGTAAAGAAGAAGAAGTTGTGAATTATTTTTAAGTTTTTGTTTCTGAAGTGGTTCATTCCCTCACGGTTATGTGCAGCCAGCGAGGTATGTTAACTGTATTTTGTTTATCGCGCATTTGCTAACTTTGGTTTAAATGTTTATTTGTAACATTTATGTGTGGTCATTCTGTACATTTATGTAATCACAGTTTGACGGTGGATTTTATGGTGGTTTGGAGGAGAAGTGTGATGGAAGAATAAATCCACTGGAGGGAGTGATACAGGTTAAATTTTAGTTACCTTCATGAGTAGCAGTGTTCAGCTGGGTTGATGATAAATAAATAAGAAACTTCAGTTGCACTCTTCCCGTTGATCTTTGAGTGATTCTCTGCTCTCCGGCACAAATTGTCCCATTGTCATTTGTCTTGTGTTTTTTATTCATTTATTTTAATTTAAGGAAAATTGTTGTGCTGGAACCAAAGGGATTAAAACTGCACATCAGTCTCAAACTCCCACCTTGTTAACAATTCTACTTTTCCAATAAAAATGAAGTCATTTATACCAGGACTGCATTTCTTGAGTTACACCACAATTCTGTGCAAAAAAGCAAAAAAAAAATTGTTTAGATCAAGCTCAGCATTTTATCATTGTAGCAAGTCACAGCACTTGCTTCATTAAAGTATTCAAAGACCTTCCTAGTTTAGTTGCCTGCAGAGCTGAATAAATCAAAAGCCTTTTGTGGATATATTTTTAAAGCTTCCCTAATGCTGCCATCTCTTCCTTATGCATGGAAGTACACCAGTGCAGCAAGCACTCCTTCACTCTTTACAGTTAGACATGGTGAGAATTTTTGCTCAAACAAGACCTCTCCTAGGACCTTCCTCTGAGGTGAAAAGTGCATCTACCTGAAATATGAGTAGGTTGCATTTTGCCACAAGCAGAATCTCACTGCAGGCAGAAGTGTGTAAAATACTACTAACTAAAGAAAAAAAAATCAAGAATGCAAATGGAAGTGTAAACATAGATCAGCACTCTAAGTTGAGTCAAAATTCAGAGATATGAGGAATTATATGGAGCAGAGCAGAAGATGAGCATATGAGTTAGTTAATCAAAGTTGAGTCATACTTGAATAAAAAGAGAGTTCAGATTCAGACGTGATCGAGGCTCCCTGCACTCCAGGCATTTTTTCTTATGACATTTATTGATGTGTTTAATTATTTATTGTGTTTATTTCTTTTGGAAGAACAAAAGAAAATTCTGGACAAGGAACCAAGGAAATAGGGACTATCTGCTCGGCATGTTGTGAATGTTAAGTCCAGGTACATAATACTTTTGCACTGATAAGAACAGAAATCCAGAATGTAGAGCTTTAGACTTTAGGATATACGTGCAGATAGCAGATATTAGGCAAAACTAGAAAAGCCACAGGCTTTAGTTGTGGAACAATCTCATAACAAATGGCTTTTGAGCTTTGCAATGACTTGACACAATCATTTGCAAATAAAAACATCAGTCATGATAACATAGAACTCACTTGATTTAAAACTGTAGCATTACTGTATATGGCATATGCAAGAGAAAGGCTTTGAGTCTGGTGGTGTGTGTTGTGTGTGTGGTAAAGTAGATTAGGTGTCCCTCTCATCATTTCTCCCTACCAGGTATAAATCACTTTCATCCAATTATGATAAAGTCTGTAGTCTAGATTACGTAGTTTTAGGATGGGGCAGGAAAGAGATCATTCTTTACAGACATCTCCTCCGGTGAATAAAGGTGAGATTTAATTTGAGCTTCAACAGGGCATGTCCTTTTAATTAATGGCCTCGATTGGCTGCGCAAGAGACAGCGCAGCTATTTAAAATGCCAAATTGGGTTGGGTTTTTTTTTTGTTTTTCTCTTTTTCGTGCAACAGGATCAGCAAACACATACACCTATTCACTATGTCCCTCTCTCTGCTGTCAGTCTCACGGTGGCATCTGTTATTAGCTTTTCCACTGCTGATGAGAATGTAAGGCAGTCCAAAGCATTGGCAGCTTGATAGATTGATGCCTAATGTTAGCTGCAATGTGCTATTAACCTTTTAAGAACTGCACCATGAAATAATTGCCAGAAAATTCAAACGTTTTTTAACATAATCACTTTTTTTAAATTGAGCATTTATTGAACATTCTGAGAATTCAACAATTTACTACATACATATGTGCATTAAGCGCATGCAGCGGTACTGTTCAGGGAATATTGGAGGCCGAAACATGACAGAAATTAGCATCCACAGTTACCATCTGTTGTCCTGGAGGAAGGAAAGGACACAGAAGTGACAGATGGAGGGTTAAAAATGTGAGCTGGTGACAGTTTAAATGTGAAAGAATATGATTTTTTTTTTTTAATAAATGGAAAACACAAACAAAACACATGTGACACAAATGAGCTTGACTGTGTGACTGTGACTGTACTAGAGAGCTCATAACCATGAAAGACAAGGACCTGAATTATTGAAAGGTCATTATATGTCTGAACAGTACAAAGTGCAAACTGGCTCATGGAGGACATTATTTGACGCACACGTTCTGAGGGATTCCCTCTGGATAAACTGCAAGACTTTATGAATCATGGGAATGACAAAAGGGGATAAGTAATGACTTTCTATTAGTACATGAAGATATCTTCAAATAAGTGTGTGTGTGTGTTAGCATGTGACTTAAAATAGTCTTAAAACAGGCAGATTCTCAATAGCCTCGGGATGCTAATGCCCTCTTCTACAGGGCAAGAGGGATTCCTGAATGGTTTAATGAGTATGAAAATGATGTGAATCATATACTTTCGCCTCTGCACTCACAACCCAGCTCAACAGCACTTCACCACCATCATCAAGATGACAAGCTCGATGTTGCTCTCATATTGTGGCTGTCTGTTAAATATGGGGGTCAGCCAATTAGCGAGCATAGACTGTACTGGAGAAACAGCTATCTTGGCTCTCTCCAAAAATCTCTCTGTCATCAATTCTAGAGCTCACTGATTCATAAGGTTATGCACATGAGTATTTCCTGCATGACTGGATCCTGACTTAATGGAGTATATTGTGGTTACAATGGGGTTTCAGGCACCCACTGCAGACTTTGGATTAAAAGGATGAGCATGGTAGCTCTCCCACACCTTTTCCCAGTCTCTTTACTGAGTTACTATAACCAGCAGTTGGGTAGATGTAACTTCATATTTGATGCACACAACACACTTTCCAAACTGTGCACATCGCAGATACTGACCTTGCTGCTGACCTTGAAAGTAACCTCCTGCCATGAGGGCTTCACAACAACTCAATATGCACAATGCTTTCCTCGTGTTTGTCTCATGTGAAGAGGATAGATCCTAAATACTGAATTGTTGTTGCATTACATTTGGAGCACAGTGGTAAAGGGACATTCCTGGCCACACTGCAGTTTACCCTCAGCAGCCCTTGATAACCTCCCAGCCCTCCCTCTTACTCTCCCCAGCATGCACCGTTACCCACTCGCCCCTTCCAACCACCTTCCCCCGAAACCCACGGGTCCCTGGGGCTACCATTTGTGAATTCATCTCTGCCCTCACAGCCCTGCTCAGCTGTCACATCGCATCTCACACACACAGACAGTCAACGATAACAGTGTTAGGGCTTTTCATATTCCATACACCCATTTTCCACCTCTGACTATATCAAAATGCAGTGTTACCCACAGTCTTTCTCTACTATTACACCATCAGAGACTGCCCGTGCACCCAACACCACAGCTGGCAAGGGTGGCAAGTATTTTGCTCATCCCTGCTGCGTCCTTTTTTTCCTCGTCTTTTAATTTGTCTGTAAAATGTCTGGGAGGTTTGTTTTTTTTCACCGGGAATGATGGGCTTAAACTCTATATTGCAACAGCACAAACAGTTTTTCATTTAGACTTTACTTTAGCGCTGGTAGTGGTGGTGCTGCTGCTTTAAAAATAATTACAGAGAATTATGAATGAATCGTTTCTCTTTCATTTAAACTAAAAAGCCCCAAAACACACATACACACAAATGTCAAGAGTTTCACTTTTACATATTATGCAGAAATTTATGAGCATTGACTGCATCTTTTTATACAGATGTTAAAGAAGCAAATTAGGCCATAATTCTTTTTTTTTTAGCAGCTGTGGGAGTGGTAATACATTGAACAGTGCCTTGCCTATTTGTGCTACTCTACTAAAATATTACCAAACAACACCTTTTTTTTTTGGTAACATTTTTTTTTCAAGTCTATATTCTAATGTGGGTTTGTTACATTTGTGATGTGAATATATATTTTGGCGTCTTTTCTGTGGACCCATTCACTGCTGTAAAGATTCAACAACAAAAAAAGAAAAATGGTAGAATTTTGACTCCCCCACCCATTTTCATGCTTCATGCTTGCTCCCAAAAAAACGATGACAGCCAAAAATAACAACTGACTACCCAGCTGCCACCTTTGTTTGTGTTGATGAAAGCAGACAGCTCAAAATCCAGGCCCACATACAGATAGGATCAATTTCTGTTGAATGTGATATAAGTTTCACATAACTGTAAGAATGCACTTATCGACAGCCCATCACCACCCTGCTGGGAGAATAATAATTTTAAAAAAGCTTATAGCTGGAAGGAGTTGAAGGAGATTACATCCAACTTGTTTTGCTGTTTAAAGGGGCCTGCAAAATAAACGTGAATATTCTATCCTGTCTTATAAACCATCCATCCAACTCAACAGCTTACCCAGTTCCAGGTTGCAAAGTAGCACCACAACTAAGCATCCCAGATTCCTGGGAGAAATCCTAGACAGATAGTAGTACTTTCCCAACTGGTTGTTTTTGATTCAGAGGAGCAGCACCTCAACTCTGAACTTCTTCTAAATGACTTAACTTCTCGTTGTATCTCTAAGAGTGAGCCCAGCCAGCCAACTGCAGTAAGAACACAAGGATCCAGGACATTGTGGTTTGGCTAGCAGCCAAAGACAGAGGCTCAGGAGTTCTGATCCCTCAATGCCAAAGCTGACTCGAGGGACATATAGGCTAATAACATAAAGAAAATATTATATTGGACTAATCCATTACTCTTCTGCATCACTGCTATTTACATTAATAGTTTCCATGTCCCGCTGAGAACAAAATGCCCTGTTTTGTTCTTGTTAGTCATAAACTAGTTTATTTATATATAAAAGTGAGAGAACGTCTAAAATATCTAATGATACGCCTTGGGGATCTGTGTTTTAATGGAAGGTGGAATTTAGGGCAAGATACAGGAGAAAAGACTGCTGGGGGAAAGAACATGCTTTTTGAAAGCTGGTCAAATGCATTGTGGAAAGTGCAGTGTAGGGACAGGAGGCCTGGTGGGATATGTCAAAGTGGAAGAAGAGAGATGGGGAAAGTTTGAAAGAAAAAAAAGGCTAAAAGAAGAAGTTAGGGCAGAGAATGAAATAAGAAATCTGCTCCTATTTTTATACTAAAGTCCTTAATGACTCTAGATTATCCTAATCATGAGCGATTTACCCTTCAAAATATCTACTGTGAATATAACAGGCATTATATTCATATTATGAAGGTAATGTGTGGACCGTTATGGTAGGACTGATGAAATAGTGCACGCAAAATAGTTAATTATATGAAAAAGTTCAGAAAGTTTTTTAAGAGGTTATGCCATACAATGCATGATGCATATGGGAAAAATACAGCATACATTATAAATAAATGAAAATAAAATTCACCAAATGATAGTAAATATGGACATATTCCAAATGACATGCCTCAGTAACAGCTAATATTTTACAACAGGCCAGTTGTAACTATAGGGATTTGAGGTATAGGCACACTGTAGGGGTTAATCTCAACTCAGCTCCCAGTCATAAATTCATCCGTACAGCAAGTTGCAATTAATATTACTGGAATATGCTACTTATTGTGAACTCTTTTCACATTTACAAACCTTATTTCAGTTCAGTAAATACTATAATGTTTAGAGTGATATGAATCCTGTCAAATGCTACTATTCATATCAATAAGTATGTTCTTTAGAACGTTCACTGACATTTTTAGGTGTGCTACTGGAAAGCATACAAAGATTTCATGAAATGGATCTAAAATTATCCATCCACCTATGCTCTTCAGCTTACCCTTATTGGGGTATCACCATTTGACCTAACCCCACTGCATGTGTTTTGACTGTGGGAGGAAGCCGGAGTACCTGGAGAACAGGAATACAAATCTTTAGCAAACAAAAATAATAAAGTACATCAGCTCCTTTGCTGGGACCTAGCAATATATCAGCAGACTAGTGGCTCAGAAAGCTAAAATGAGCTAATAATCTCTGGGATTTACCGCTCTTTTTAGAGAACCGGCTCTTTTGGCTCCGAACCGGCTCTTCGGGTTGTTTTGTTGCTTTAATTAATTTATTATTAACAATAATATAAAATTATGCACACAAGGAATTACTAATGTAAAAAAAGTGGTTTATATATGCGGTGGCCCCCTGAGACAAAGCACGTACAAACTCCAAAACCCATTTCTAGCATTGATTGAACTTCCAAAACAGAGCTACCTAGATCAATTAAATTACACAATTGAAAGCATATGTGTATTGTTTGTGTATTTATACACAAGCACTCATATATATATTCAAATCATTTTAAAAAAATGTTCATTTACCTGTTACTACCACACACCAAATCCGGTCGTTGGTACTTGCTGGCTTGTGTAGCCACTAGGTAACAAAAGCTCAACACTGTGCCCTAGCATCCTGGAGCACTTCTGTTGTCTTTTGTACGTGCTTCAGAGTTTGTACGTGCTTTGTCTGTAGGGGCCACCATAAATAAACATTTATTTATTGACTTCACATAAAATGTAATAAAAAAATCATATAATACAAAAACCAACTATTCACATTTCAACTTTTAACTATTTAAATTTTCAGCTTTTTCCTTTTAAACAAATTTAAAGTGAAACAACACAAAACACTGCAAACCACAACACAATTAAATATAAATTAAAATATGAAAACAAAAAGAACATGCACATTCTCTGTCATATGGGACCTGCATGAATAAACTTTCTGAATCCTTTATCATCTGCAACTGAAAATAGTTGTGGATGATTACTATACCTTTCTAATGTGACAGTTGTCCCTGGTCTCTTCTCTCTCTCCCTCCCGCTCTGTTCCTGTGCTACTGAGTGTAACTACCGCCCCTCCCCCCTCATCCCAGCGTAAAGCAAGAGGGTGAGAGGAAGAAAAAAAAACCCCCCCAAGGCTCGTGATAAGGAGCCGGCTCGCGTCGTTCACGTCAAAGACCCGGCTCTAAGAGCCGTTTCGTTCACGACCGACACGTCACTAATCTCTAGTGATTTAGGCTACATTAGCTAACGCTTCTGATGTTATTTGGAGAACAAATAAAAATAAGCGGACACTTTATAAGTCACAACATTGCCCTGCATTATCAGCACGGTGATAACTTTTTCTATATTCCAGTTAAAGTGTGCTTTCAATCTGTATCACTGATTTGTGTTGTGAAATTATCTCTTCATCTTCTTTTTACCGCAGCAACTCAAGTCTTATTTAGTCGTTTAATGACGAACCATGCTGCTGAAGCAGCAACGCCTCTATGTTAGCACACTGTAACATCATGACATCAATAACACTGGACAGTTTTCATTCTCTCCTGTCTCCAGTAGAGGAGTTGGCAACGTATAACAAGAGAACAAAATGTCTGAAAATGATACTAAAATACATTATCAATACTACTGTTATTAGAATTTTTTTAGTGGTGCTGATTAAATTTAGGGGTGCCTGAGCCCCCCCAAAAGAGTCTAAACTCGCCTATGCGCAATGTTAATCCTGTATGACACCATGAAATTTGAGGGAGAAATTAAGCATTCAAAAACAGGACTTAATGAAACCCCCATGTACAAATCACGAATGGTAGAACAACTAAAACACGTGTAGTTCTACTCATCTTAGACAAAAAACATTGACTTTTTCTACAAATCTAATGAAGTTCAGCACTGATTGTTTGTAGAGCTTTTTTGGCTTAAAACATTTCCTGTTTTGTTGCTTTTATTTGAAAAAGTTTAAGAAATCATTTTGCTCTCATTGATCCCACAGAACCTACAAAAAAGGAAGCCAGTCTGGTATGCATGACCTCAGGACATTAGTGCACTCATAGTTTTGTGGTGCTTTGTTGCCATCCTTATTAACCTGCTCTCTCTGCCTTTTTGTCTCTCTCCTCTGATTCATTCCAAGTGCTGAAGGGTTGAAAAAGAATCACTGCAGGAATATAAATCCAGAGGAGGTGGCCTCTTCGTTGTTCTCGCCTTCTACCTCATCTCCATGAGCAAAGGCCTCATTCCATTATTGCTGCTATAGCTTTGTTTAAGTACAGTTACCAGTGTGAGTTACCAGCAGTACTGTTTTCGGTTTTGGTTACTTTTAGCTTAGTTTCCAGAACCAGGTTTAGGGAGAAGTCTGAATACAGTGGCCCATTATGCAGCTGGTTCATGGTCTGTTTTGATTGTTTTAGCTGGGGCTACCATTTTGAATTGTGTTCTCGCACCATTAAATAAGTATTTAAACCTGATGGTCAATTTAAAGCCTTTTATGTCAAATGTGTTAATTTTTGGTGGGCTGTGCTTCTACCACTTGCTCAGTATTAAGATGATGACCTGCTGTGTTGGTATAGTTTGAATGTGTCAATATTCATTTGTTTTGTATTGTTTGGCGCCCCTTGTGGGCACCGTTGGTACTTAGGAAGCAGCTAGTTCAGTACAAGTGTGCAGTTAGAGATGAAACCTTGGCCCACGCGTGCCTGTAACTTTCCATGGCGTATTATAATCTTACTATTTGATTTGTGCTGCATATATAATGCAAGCATACTGAGTTACTTGTTTAGCTGTGTGTCTATGAATCATTTGTAAATCAAGTGCTAGCGAATATATATCAGCATGTCTTTGCTAACTTGTTATGAGAAATAATGCTTGTTCACTGAATGTTATGTTTGATTAGGGCTACTTCGAGATTTATATTGTTGCAGTTTGTCACATTTTACAAAAAAGAAAAAGGAGGAAAAAAGTGGAAAATGGATAAAAGATAGCATGTATACAAAACTCAAAGTAGTGTGTCATTTTAATAGAATAGAATAGAACAGAATAGCCCTTTAATGTCATTGCACATGTACAATGAAAATATGGGTGCTCCACACCAACTGTGCAGGAATAAAATATAAATAGTAAGACTGCAGGAATAAATAACAAAGAAGAGAAATATACAATCAAGAGGAATACATAGAAACTAGAGGAACAATAGAAAGGAAAACAATGGAGAACAAAGTGCTTAGAAATAGTGCAAAGGCCTAAGTGAATATAGTCCGTATGCAAGTGGCCTAAGTGATGAGGGTTATTCAGACTGTGGCTCAGATTGGTGATGTGCGTGGGCAGGGGTGGGGTATGGGGGGGATGGTGTTTGTTGACAGTCCAAATGGCCCAGGGGAAGAAGCTGTTTGTGTGTCTGGAGGTGTGGGACCTGATTGAATGTTAAAAGAGCTCAACACACACCACACACACAGACTGTTTCTGCACAATTTGTGTCTAATATACAGTTGCTGTATGCCCCAGGAAGAGGAAAAAATCTGCACTAATGTGTCATAAATTAGCTCAATCTTTCAGAGATTGGGGGGGAAAAAAAGGAAGGAGAGGAAGATGAAAGAGTACTTTCAAAGGTAAGGAGTGTTTAGCAAGTCAAATTTTATAAAGCAGAAATTTGAATTTGCATGAAAATACTGCGCTATGGTTGTTTGTACAGTTTAATGCAGGTTGAACTGGTTACTTTGCGGTACTGTGATGAAGTTTACAGTGATGCACTCGACCGGTGCAGAGCAAGCTGTGGTGTTCATGGCCAATGTTAGATCACATGAAGTGTAGTAGACAATTTAAATTTACTGTGATGCTGCTAATTAGATTCACTCACTGAACTTCTGGCATAATCAATGAAGATAATTAAAGCTGTGGACTCATGACTCAAGTGGAAGCATGACCCAACATACACAGTGTGTCATTTTAAAAGATTTATTTTTCAGGAGTTTGGGATTAAACAACCGGAATTTGCAACAGAGAGCCACAGGAGAGCTTCAGTTCACAGAGCAGGAGGAGACTTCTGTAAGAGAGGAGAAGTAGGTTAATCCTCGTTGCCAGTGAAATACTGAAGACTTAGAAATTTGGATTGAATTGGATCCTTACTTGGACTTCCAGGTGAAACTGGCAGCTGAGAAAGCAGCTGGCCAGAGTTTCCCAGGAGATAAGAAGATGGTGTTGGGTGAGCAGGCAGGTGACTTTGCAGATAAATGAAAACACAACTTTCTCCTTTGCTGGAATGGACCAGCTCAGGATTGCAGCTAAACAATTTCCACAGTTAGAAGGCCCTTCAGCTTACAAGCAAGGTTACTAAGAAGCACAGAGAAGTGGCATCATCAAAGGTTTCTTGTGAGGAACTTCAGCTGGTATTAGAGAGGCTGAATATCAAAACCACCACAACAGGAGAGTCCTAACTCTCAAAGGCTGAACTGGTTTTTAAAGTCATGGTCACAACTTGGGATTGACATCACTCCTGAGTTAGCGCTCTAGTAGGGAAGTGAGAAAAGTGAGGTAGAACAGGATTTGTTTTGCTTTTTAGCAAGGTGGAGCCATTCAGGTGTCACTAGCATTACACTTGAGTTTTGCACCCAAGAACACTGATGCAGCACATTTATGGATAGAGCCTGATCAATGTTCTGTTTGTGGCCTATTTAGCAAATCAAAAATACACAGAAGTATGAGGACAGATTAAAAGTTTTATAGTTTTACTACTTGATACATTCACTGCTGCTATCTTAACTCGGGGTTGATGGGGCTGCTGGGACTTAACAAGTTGGAAGAATCCAGATGAAACTCCGACTTCTGACTTAATCTGAAATGCCTGATGAGGAATAGGTGCAGAAAATGTCCACCAGCAGGCAGAGCCCAAGGAGGGAATTGCCCACCTCCACCTCAGCGCAAAGGTAAGGAAAAAGATGAGGCAGGGAGCAAAAGAGGGAGAGAAAACCTTGGGCACCTAGACCAGGGGTCTCAAAGTCTAGTCCTCAAGGGCTGGTGTCCGGAAATATTTTCATGTGTCCCTTTTGTAACACACCTGAATACAATTAGTAGGTCATTAGCAAGACTCTATAGAACTTGCCTGCATGCTGAACTGGCAATTCAGCCATTTGATTCATATCACAGCAGCTCATAAGTGAATGAACATGGTGCAATGAAAGTACTTTTAAAAGTAAATTCTTCCAAACACTTACATTTACTTGAGTGGGGTTAGGGGTTGCCAGTTCAGCATGCAGTCAAATTCTAACTCTTGCTAACCTACTAATTCAATTAGTTATTCAGGTGTGTTGCAACAGGGACACATGGAAAAGTTTCAGGACACCGGCCTGAGGCCTGGAGTTCCCCACTCCTGGTCTAGGGATTAAAACTCAGCCATAATAGCTATCATAACATCTGCTTTTTGTTGAATAAACTGGATAATTCCACAAAGAGCACTAAAAATTTGAGTAATAGCACAGCCTGAACACAGACAAATCAGCTTGAAATAGTTACAAAACTATAAATCACTAAAACTAAAGTTACTCTTTTAGTTACCGGTATTTCTAAGTAATTCTTTACCACGTTATTTTTACTTTTAGAGTTGTTTAGTAAAACTCTGAATCCAAGGAGAATGCCTGAATCCCTAAAAGACAGGTGTTCTTTTTTTGCCAAATAAAGAATTTATTTTGTCAGTAAAATGCCCTTACAGTACAGAGAGTAAACACTGCAGGTCACTAGAAAGGACTTCAAACACATGCTACAGGCTGGAGTCTGTCAAATCAATAACACCTCCTGTGCATCACTGCCAAAACCACTCTCTTGATGACATTAAAGGCCTGTTGCAGACTGGGAAAGGAACTTTCCTGCAAGTTTGTGAACAAAGTAGCCAAACCTTAATAATTAAGTCACTGAACTTCACACATACGCAACAGAATAGAGACTTGCACTTGATTCTTGAAAGTGAACACTGAACAAAACTTTAGTGATCATGAGAGAGTCATTTTTCTTAAAAGGGTATCCAATCAGAATGTTTAGGCGCTAGAAGCTTTGTATCATAAGTTTATACAACATGCCTGATATATATACAAGCATTTTTTTTTCTATATCTAAATGCTTTCTATCTGATGTTCACACTAACAATAAACACATTGGAGAGCAACTTGGCATTCAGCATCTTGCCAAAGAATTACAGTGACCCTGAGAGGTCACACCAGCAATAAAAAAAATGCTGCTAAAGCACACAAAGAAGTGGGAAAAACACAAGGGAAGTGTTTCTGGGGAGACAATAACCCGACGGACCAGTTGCAGGAACCCAAAACATGGTAGGTGTGTTTTTATCATGATTCATATAATACTGATGACGGATTTTTAGGCTAATAGTTAGGCTAACACACTTACCTCATCTTTTCTTTTCTCACAAAACCAATAGATCCTCAACTTCTTTTAAGTGTCTCCCAGCGCAATTCTTTTCATATTTTGGTTCCTGCAACTGGTCCTTCGGGTTATTGTCTCCCCAGAAACACTTCCCGTGAGTTTTTGGAAATCTATTTTTTCCTATTTCTGCTTTCTTTTTTCCTATTTCTGTTGTGTTTTGTGTGCTTTTGCAGTGTTTTTCTTATTGCTGTCCATTTGGCCTCTCAGGGCCACCGTAAAGAATACTCTGGCATGCAGACTGCATGGAGAAACCAATCACTCCAACCTTCCGATTAACAAATGACCTGCTCTACCTTCTGAGCTACAGCCACCCCGAAGTAACAGTATCAGAGGTTGAAGCACTTTTCACAGATTAATACAAATATTAAAGCATTTCGTAAATGATATCTCAATATGTATTTTATATGTATAGACACTATGATTTGGGACACTGACAACCAAATGAATCTAACAACCAGAACAATACTTTTGACACAAGACTGGGATGCACTCACTCTTCATAACCCAGGTAGATGCTTTATTTCTTTCTTTCTTTCTGGACAAATGCATTATTTTACAGAGAAAATCAGGCAAAGCAGTGTTTGAAAAGTTGTCACTGTGAATAACTGCCAGAATGTTGTGAACCACTGAACCGTTGCCAGTGTTGTGTCCTGCTGATATTCATTTTTGCTGACAGTCTCTTCCCAAAACCCCCTTATCACCCATTCTTGTGGACATATTATTGTAGCATGTCAAAGGAAGGTCTCTCTCACTCAGTCACAGGGATTCAACCATCCAAAAGCAGACACAAGAGTTTTTAGGTGTCGCTAAAGTATTCTTCAATCAGCTGCCCCATTCAGTGGGATGATAAGGAATGAGTTGAGCATGAGAGAAAAAGGAAAACAACAACACAGTGTCACTCGACTTGAGCGAGTGACTGCCTCAAGTTTTTATCGAACTGTGCAAAGCTGACAAATAAAAAAGGAGATGAAAACATTCTGTCAGTTCTTCAATTTCACGCAAGGCTGCCTTGCATCATTGCTGTGTATCCCTATAATAAAGAGCCTTTGCGTTCTGAATAGTGATTACTTCACCTTCACTGTGGCAAATTGCTGCTCATCTAGCTATTTTTAGGATTCCTCACAAACAGCTGTTGACCACAGTTTAGTCACATAATGAATGAACAAGTATAATGTTTGTTTATTTGCTTAAGACTTTCTTACATTGCTCACTGGCAGCATATTACAGAAGGAGCCACAGAAGCAGGTGACTTCCCATTTTTGCTTTGTCTTTGCGCTTTCCCTATCAGCTGGGACACCTGTCACATGAACATCTCTCTAGGGTACTGCACCCTTGTGAGGGAAAAGAAAAGAAGGAAAAACAAGCAGCACAAGAGGAATTAGGCCGACAAGGACGCCTGTCAAACTGGCCAGCAGGTTGCCTGACACGATCTTGCAACTGTGTATGTGATCAATAATTGCCTGATGTTGCAGACAGATGCACTGACGCGCACACGAGCACACATGTTCCCCGAGCTACAACCATCTCTATTCCCTGATTACCCTAACTCGTTTATTTATGTGTCCACTTATGCCAGCAAGAAAAATGTCTTGCATCAGCATTGTGCCACTGGGCTGTGTTTGCCATTAAGCTTTTGATTGCATTATGGGACATAAGCATGATTGATGCAAGTGGGGAAAATGGTGATGCTGCAGAGGGAGGACAGCACCTCCACGGATAAATCAATTCGTTTGCAGACGGATCATTTTGATCATTGTGTATAGCATTTGCTCAAACCAGGAGTGTTGGAGGAATTGTGAACAATGTAGAATTAAACCACACTTTGGCTACGTTCACACTGCAGGTCTTAATGCTCAATTCTGATTTTTTGATCAAATCGGAAGTAAAAATGGCGGCTACAGAGCTAGTAGGTGTTTTTGCAGCGGTCTATCAATTTCTGCACAATCGTAACCGACAGAATTTTGACAAATGAATTCAAGAAAGAAGGACACTGAGAAAAAAAAGAGAGCCCATGCTTTAACAGTGGCCTTGTTTGGAGCAGTGGCTGCTACCTCCGTGCAGAGGTATATATGGACACGGAAACAATTAGCTTGAATAGAATTGTCTCCCCATATGCTAATCAAGTCCAGCAGTTGCTTTAAAAACATCAGAATTGTATCGGATTCAGTACAACATACAAAAGTGACCCAGGTCGAATTTAAAAATATCGGATTTGTGCCATTCACACTGTCACACCATGATCGTATATGGGTCGCATAGGGTCAAAAAAGTCGGATTTGATGCACTTTCACCTGCAGTGTGAACGTAGCCTTAGAAAAACAAAAAAATGTATAAAGCTGACCCAAACTATACATATTCAGACTTATTGTTGTCATAAGCAAGGAGTAATAACCTAAAAGAAAACACAACAAGCATCACAGGAAAATTGTTTACAAAAGAGACATTTTTTGCTTTTCATGTTAAAGAAAGCTGCTTAAAGTTAATAATAGTAAGTCCAGGTGCTATAATTGCAGGCTAACTAAAAGTAATCCAATCCAGCTTGTTCACACAACACAGCAAAGTGTAAACTAGGAATATAAAGAGTAATTACAACAACGCTTGTGGTTTTTAAGTGCTTTGAATGTAAAAACATCACACTAATGAAGTGTTTTAAAGCCAGGAAGTAAAGCTGGGAAAAATGTGGACAGTGTAGGTTGATAGCCAGTATTGCTAGCATATTGCTAAGGTTCAGATTTATAATTAACTATAATTATAACTGTTGCATTGTGTTCATTGTTGCAGATAGTCCAGTAGCATATGAGGCAATTTTAATCTTTAATTTTTAAGCAGCAACTCTGGTTGTATGAAATGGTCTGACAGCAAGTAAAGTACAAACTTAAAACAAAAATAATTACAAGCAGTAAGGAGGCTTGCTTGCAAATTTTATATAACGTCAACACAGTTTTAGTGCTTTGTTATAGGATTGCATTGCAATTTTAAGGCCTTAACAAACAATAATACTGCTCTCAAACTGCTGACAGCCAGTGGGGGTAAAGGAGTAGCCTAAAGTTGCTCCTACAAATCAATAATTCTTGAGACAATCTTTAAAACTATGAAGCATCTTACTTATACTTAATGCATTTGGACTGATGTGACTTTGGACATGATGATCTCTTAACTTTAGCAGTACCTATGCACCATGAGTTACCCTTGTGATGTACCCAAGTATGAAGTGAGCCATGTGCATATGTCAGGGTAAGCCCTGAACTTACCTTGCTGAAAAGCAAATTTACATTCACTGTACATACGTGTACTGCACCCATGAAGAGTCAGAGAAAAGGAAGAAGGTAAGATTAGTTAGACTGGATTCATTGGATTTGGTATACCTGACATTATCTTTGCCAGTCTTGGCAGCCGGGGGTCAGTCCGCCAGGGCCTCCGCTCCTGGCCGCCACCCGGCACACAATGCACCCGACCCCTATGGCGCCTCCTGCTTAGGCTGCTGCCCCCGCGACCCGGCCCCGGACAAAGCGGATGAAGATGGATGGATGGATGGATGGACATTATCTTTTAGCTACATTAGTAGATTTATTTTGTCAACATGCAGTACAATACTAATTGTGTGTATTGACTATATTTTTATTCTCTGGGTCAAGGCTGGACTGGGACAAAAAATCGGCCCGGGCATTTTGACTAGAGACCGGCCCACCAGGATAAAGATTGAAAATGTGACGTCATTCAGGGGTAAAACCGCAAAGGATTCTGCTACTACTGCACATTCACCCATGTATATACTATATATATGTATATATATATATATATATATATATATTTTATGTTCTTCCTCTACCCCCCCCCCCCCCATTTTTGCACATGTCGAGGAGCGTGTCAGGCTACATTTCACTGTGTGTTATACTTGTATAACTATGCATGTGACAAATAAAAGAACCTTGAACCTTGAACCTTGAACCTGGGAACTTGTGGCAAGAGGTACTAGCGCACGCAGGCTTTCAATTGAACTCAGTTACACAGCGATAAAAAGAAACACAAAAAATGGCAAGAAGCTGTTGTATTATTAACTGCAACAGCCGGTCGCATGACAGCCACGGGAAGCCGATCGTTTTTTTTTTTAATCGGATTACGTCGTTGAAGAGAAATGTTTTAAGCCATGTTTCCGAAGTAAGAGCCGACGGATGGTCTGGATATACCAAATATAACGTCCCAGAACACTCCAGCTCACAGGTTAGTCTGCTCCAAGCATTCCCACAAAGGTCAGAGTTTTTTAGTAGTTAATACGTCATTTTTCTTAACATAATTGGTGATATAGGTTACAAGCAAGTCTGGCGCTGAACAGAAATTGTCGCGCTATGCTCCTTTATTTATTGTGCATAAATAGTGAATTGTCCTGACACAATATTGCGTTTCGCTTCTGTTATTATGGTACATTGACAAAAACATATACTTTTATTCACAGGATAAAACAGTTGTTTTGTATCACTAATTGCCCAGTACGATTACAGCATACAGTATTATTGTCACTGCTACATTTCTGTGATGCTACCAGAAATTATTTCCACTACTAATTAATTACCGTTGAGCTCAAAGGTTATTAATAAACGGTTAAGAATGTGTATTTATGACGACGATTTGTGAGACTGGTAAACTTATGATACGTACGATGGTCTTTCGTTCTACACGGTGCATTTCAAGGTCCTGACCCATCCGTCGGTAAACTGTACCTGGGCTTGTTGCAGTGACCTGAAGTTACTAAACTTCATGAGTGTATGCACTCACTCCAAGAACCGTATGATTATAAATATGAGCGTGGTGAAAGTTGGGCAGCACGCTAACGTCTTTTGTCCCTCTGTGTGCTCGTAAGGGTCTGACCCTTTCACTCCTTTGATTTTTTCCTCGTATCTTTTCTTTGTCTTTTCGTCGAGTCTGTCTTTGTACGGACCGGCATTGTTCTCCTTTTGTTTTGTACATTCCTTTTTTGTGCGGCAAAGAAAAAACAAGAAGGTATTGGAACCGGAGAATGAACGTTTTGCGGTGCTGCAAATGCTTGCATTTGATGCGGTACTTGGATTGTTTTGCCACGAGTTCCCGGCATGCAATGCGCGAAAATCACGTGATTGCTAAACAAGGGGGCGGGTGCATCCGGCCTCCTCGGCTGTAATTGGTCCAGCCCAGAGTCGATCATGACCAATTGGCCAATCCAACACCTTTCATTATATATACCCTTCCTAAAAAAAAAAAATCCATCGGCCCATAAAAACAAAAAATCGCCAGCGGCCCACCGGCAAATGCCCGGTATGCCCGATGGCCAGTCCAGCTATGCTCTGGGTGTGAGGGAGTGTACTAGCTGAAATTTGACATAATCCCCTTTCAGTGTACTATCTTAAATGACATGATGCCAGATAAACTGAAGCTGACAATAATATGAACATGTACATGATGTCAAATCTTAAAAGTATTTAGAATTTTTTTTCAGATTTTAGAATCAAATAATGACCATAAATTCTGGACAATAAAGATAACGGAAATTAATTTTCATAATGCTGTGTTATTTGATTCAGTTTATTCTTTTATAAAACACTGACTCTTTTTGAAACAGTGGTCCAAAAAACTGCTCAGACACAACGGCTGCTTGTTTCACTCCTGATATGCCTTCCAGCATACAACATGGAACAAAATATGGAAATGTTAGCAAGGTAGAAAAAAATTGATTTTCATTGGTGACCTTAAAATGATGTAATTATGCCTTGGGATATCGCAGTATAAAAAATGAATCTGTCTCTTAATAATCCCCTTGTAATACCATTAGTTTGCAGCCTGATCAACTGAGTAACAAGTAATTCACAGTTGTAATATGGCATTTGCCCTTTACGTTAGGTTTCAGTGCTGAGTCAGAAGATTATTCAGCATTGTTATTTCCTAAGCTTCCACCTTAGGGCAGGGTCTGCAGATGATGACTATGACATATGACTCGGTTTTGGTGTTCTTTTTATCCACATATCTGTTTCTAAGCCCTAACAGAACTATCAGCAATAATATCCATTGTTGTCCCTTCTGATTAAAACAGATATGCACAGTCATTGTAAAAAGAAAGTATACCCTCTTTTAATTCTAAGATTTTATGTATTAAGACATTAAAAACACTCTCATCCTTAGCAGGTTGTTTAAATACAACTTTTGATGACCTATTAAACATGACATGATACACTGAGCCATGATGCTGCAGTGCTCTGAGAAACTGCAAAACACCCAATAGCTAAATCTCAGACTCTGCAGCCCTCAGTTAAAGTTGTGAAATGTTAAAGTTCATGATAGTAAAATGAGAAAAAGACTGTGCAAGTATGGCTTTTTTACAAGTGTTTCTGGGAGAAAGTCTCTTTAAAAAGAACATGTTAGCTGAATAAACCATAGGACACAAGACCAAAGTGCAGATGTTTAGCCATGAAGCACAGTGCTACATTTAGCAAAAAAACAAACTCAGCATATCAGCACATACACCTCTTACCCACTGTCAAGTATGGTGGTAGAGGGATAATGATTTGGGCTTGTTTTGCAGCCACAGGAGCTGGGCACCTTGAAGTTCTTAAGCCGACCATGTCTATTTACCGGAGTATTCTGGAGTCAAATGTGAGCCTATGTGTCTCACAGATAAAGCTTGGTCGAATTTGGGATCATGCAACAGATCTGCACATCAGTAAATCTACGACATAATGTAAAAGGAAACAATGGTACAGTCAAAGTCCAGACCTCAACCTGAAATACTACAGGGGGACTTTGAAAGAGCTGAACTCAATGAACTGAAGCAATGTTGTAGAGAACAATGGGCTTCCACAGCTATTTGAGAACCTTAAAAAAGTCATAGAGAAAACAATTACTTCAAGTTATTTCTGCTAAAGGTTATTGAATCATGGGGTTTACATGGTTTTTCACTCACGGCTTCTACATTTTGGCCTAGTTTTTACAAAATCGGTAATGAAACTGTGTAATATGATGTGGTTTTGTTCATCTGAGGTTGGACCTGCTATAGGTTAGATCATATGCTGCATTCAGTCTTTGTTGTCATTTACTGTAATTTTCGGACTATAAGCCGCTACTTTTTGCACAAGCTTTGAACCCTGCGGCTTTTAGTCAGGTGCGGCTTTTCTATGGATTTTTCATGATTTTTGTGATATCGTAAGAGGATTTGTTTTGGTTTGTTCCGCTGTTGTACGGCACTACTTTGCCTGGCAGAAGGACATGTAATCAGACATACAGTATCGGGGAAAAAGAGTGGTATGTTGATCACATGTCCGTCCACCAGGCAAAGTAGTGCCGTACAAATTAGCGCGAAAAAGAAACTAGATTAGCAAGAGCAAGACGAGTATTACAGAAGCAAAGGAAGCTTTCATTCACAAACCCTCATTATGGCAAACAAAAGAAATGCATATGATGCAGCTTTTAAATTAAAGGCAGTCGACTTGGCTCTCAGCGAAGGAAATAGAGCTGCTGTATGTACCCCTGGTATAAACGAATCAATGGTGATACGTTGGAGATGCCACCGTGAAGAACTGGCTCAGTCTAGAAAGACGAAAAAAGCTTTCAGAGGAAATAAAAGCAGATGGTCCAAACTTGAAGACTTTATTGAAGACTGGGTGAACACACAGAGAGCAAACGGGCGAGGTGTTTCAACTGTGCAGATCCGACTTTCAGTGGCTTTCAGATTTATAAAACGAAAAGGACTGCCCATCAGGGCGCGGACGATGGTGTGTCAGCAACTCCCTCCTGACTACGCGGAAAAATTAACAAACTTCCGCAAATTCAGGCTAAGAAAGATAAACTAATATTCCATCGGACCGGACGAGATCATAAATATGGATGTAATGCCTTTGACGTTTGACCTGCCCCTCACTAGGATTGTTAACAAGCAAGGTGAATCATCCATCACGGTGAGAACCACTGGCCATGAGGGGATGAATTTCACTTGTGTTCTGGGCTGCACAGCATCCGGGTTAAAACTTCCGCCAATGGTGATTTTTAAGCGGATGACTATGCCAAGAGAAGAGATCCCGAGCGGCATCTCTGTTAAAGTCAACAAGAAAGGGTGGATGATGGAAAGCGTAATGAAGGAGTGGCTGCAAGAGTGCTATGGGAAGCCTCCTGGAGGATTCTTTCGCCAAAAAAGCATTGCTTGTTTTGGGCAGCATGAAGAAGAGGACCTTGGTGGTTTTAGTGTACAGGAAGAAGACAAAGATGGCGATGAATGACTGACTTTTCTTCTTGTTAAAGCCGTGTTAGCCCAAAAGGTAGGCCGAATCTATTTTTCTGGTGTGCTGTAGGCTATTGTTATACAGTACATTTGTTACTCGATTAAACTGCACAGTACATGTTTCGTACTTGTAATTATCGGTACTTGTAGATATACGTAAAAAGTTAAGCAAATATGTACCGGCAAATTGTTTTTCAAAATACCAATAAAAGGGATGTGTTCCCAAACAGCCATCTCTTTCCTGACAATCCCCTTTGTGCATATTCTCCTACATATGGTAATTAAACATTAAAACACCTGCGGCTTTTAGTCAAGTGTGGCTAATGTATGAACAAAACAGGATTTTCCCCTAATTTTAGCTTGTGCGGCTAATATTCAGGTGTGCCTTGTATTCCAGAAAATAAGGTACTCTTCTTTTTACAAAGTCTCTACTCTCATGCAATACTTCTGAGTTTATTTTCATACCTCTGGCTTAGCATTGGACACATTACTCCTTTTGATTGGAGGGACATAGTCCAGCTACTGTACAGCTGAATAAGGTGTGGAATATTCTATTTTCTTCCTTTTCCACTTATTCCTCCAAACCCCTTTTCCTGTCTTATCTTCACATTCTCCATTTTGAGAGAAATGACAAGTTGATCTTCTGAAGCCAGCCAGACATGCTCTACTGGGCGGACTTCTGTGTAATAAGTGACAACTGCATGCTACCCAGTTCCAGCAAATCAACATTCAAGATAGAGAGCTCATTCACAGGCCTTATGGACACCACTGGTTCTGTAAGTGCCCGTTTAATGGGCCAGACACATAAATACATACACACAGACACAGAGGAAGTCAGAGGGCATAAAAAACAAATGATACTGTCTTTATGTTCATACCTCACTCATGAAATTCCACAGATTTTTGTCACCACTGCCATTTGATTATGTGTGACTCCAAGAACTAGATGTTTAAAAAAACAGGATATGCCTGCGCCAAGGCTCAAGGGAACTCCTGTGTCCATTAAATAATTCATGGTCGGACAATCCAAAAGAGACAGGTTGTCAGTTACTAAAGTTAGATTAGACTTAAAGAGGAGATGAAGTGCTACACATACAATATAAAGCCTAATTTACATCATGGAGCCCTGATCCCAAAACCTGACAAATATGTAACACTGTCTGTGAACCTGGATTTAAGAAACATGTGCTCAAAGTTTTAAAAACATGTTTAGCTCCATCTTCTGTCAGTACGGACCGTGACGTCATGAGGTTGGTTGGTTGGTTGGTTGGTTGGTTGCGGATAATAGACTTACGTTAGTTTATGCTAGCTAATTAGTGATAGAATCGATAACTCAGAGGAAAATAAGGACACTAAAACTAAAAATCACTTTTGTGCTGCCCCTAGCTGCAACAATGAGATTTATGTTGAGAAAGCGAGGATATGTATTTTAACTCTGTCGCTTTAGCAGTAACCAGCTCTACGGTGTTTGGCTAGCTGAACTCAAGCAGAAAAATCCACCTGTTAACTGTAATGTTCGGGTTTATAAAGCACTTCAGGACAATGTGGAGGAGAGCCTGGTTGAGTCAAGTGACAGGTTGTTTATCTGAACCGACAAGCTGGAGTCAGAAATTCCCTTTTCTTCCGTGGCGGCTGTACCCAGCAACACAACCAGCTGATGTGAGCAGTGCTACTTTATGCAATAAAATGTATTCTTTGCCCAAGCACATCCAGACAGTTTATTACATAGTTATGTTTGTGGTGTCATGTAGTTATCTAAGTTTCATCCTAGCACGACCAGGGCCGTCATTTTTAAGCAGTTACATCTATGTCAGTTTGCTGTAAATTTGCCTTTATATGTGTAGTGTTTCATGTCCTCTTTAATGATATGAGAATGCAAGATGCTTATAACAACGAGCATCTGCAGACTTTCACCTATAGCCTTTTTTAAACTTGCTCTTCTTCTTTTTTGTTTTCTTGATGGAGTATCTCACAAAGCATACCCCTAGGTAGAGCTGGTGGCAGACAAGAGTTAGTAACCGTCTGGACACTCACCCCAAAGAGCACCCACTAAGGGAAAACCACCCAATATGAGGCAGTGCACCTATCATATTATATTTTGTGTAAAACGATGATGGGTGGCACCTTTGTTGACAAGTCTACATTCTGTGTGTCCCAAATCTCCATCCTGACTAAATCCTGAAGATCATGGACACATTGTCTCAAACACTCATTCAGCCATCCCTCAGAGGCTGGCTGTGGGACAGATGGAGAGAGGTGAGGATCCAATGATGGAACTGTTTTCCCACAAAGGACTCTTAGACTCCTTGTCTGTGCATTTTGATACACATGAGACTGGCAAAGAGTGAATAACAGGGAGCTTTGTGAGAAGAGATCAGCTGGAAAAAATCTCGAGGGCCACAGTGCTGAGATAAAATAAAGTTACATCTGACCTCTGTCAGTCATCCAAGTGAGGGTTAATGGTGTGAACCAGTTCACTTTTGTGCTGCTTTTTCCTTTTGTTGATTACAGAAAAAGTTAGACAGCAAATGGACATTTAATAAATGATTATCTGTAATGGTAGTGGTTCACAAGTCCACTTAACCTGTGAGCTATCCTGCCATTTCCACACTTATGTGGGTGTTAAAAGGCTGGAGTCCCCACTTTCCCTAAATAGTAGTGTAGATAGGTTGCAAAGAAGCAGGGTACCATTGTGTGACCCATGAATTAAAGCTAAAGTGAGACTGTAAAGGGAAACCACTGATGTTCTCCTTATCTTCAATGATGCCTCTCACTAAATGTAAAAGGGCAGGAATCCAATCAGAAAAAGGACTCTGGAGTAACAAGGCGTGATCTGTGGGCCTAGGCCTATGTGAGTGTCTAACCCAATTACTATGATGCTGGCGGTAAATTGCTGTCCAGAGTGTTTTGCTGTTTTGCAAGGCTCATGTTTTTGTTTGTTTGGTGCCATGACCTAACTGACCTAATTGCAGCCTTGACTGGAAAAGAGGAGTTCAGATGTCAACACAAATACTTCAGAGAAACAGTAAAAACGAACACGCTTAGAATTAAGGTTTGTTAAGCAATATAAAAACACTATAACTAATATAGTAACCCTATAGTAATTGCCAGAAATTCTTTTCTTTTTCTCTTTTTTTATTGAACCTTCTGACTATGACACAGAGTAACTGAGTATTTTTTTCCCACAATTTAGAAAAATAAAGAATACTGTCTGGACCTGGTCAGGTAGCAAAGCTGAACCAGCTGTGTGATGCCCATGCAGCCCCTTCTGCGGACACCTACATTTGCATTAATTTATGCTGGAGCTAACTCAAACAATGGGCTGCGTGATGTCCTGCCAGCATCAGCAATCTCATGTGCTGCCTCACAACCTCACCAGCCGCGTGCTACTGAACCAGATCTGACGTGCAGGAGGTGACGTCGAATTGTCCTAAAATATATTCAGTGGAAGTGGCACAAAGTCACAAAGCTACCTCACATGTGTCAACAAAACAAATGAAGGGCTTCTCATTTTAGTATCACATCAAGGTCATGTTGCTTATCATTATCATCAAGCTAATGAAATAGAATAGCCTCCTCTTATTCATGTAGTTTGTTTATATTCATTTCAATACAGATTACAGAAAGGTGCACAACAACCTAGAAGTAAGACCTGGAATGGTTTGACCTATTTTAGTAATAATTACAATACTTTCACATGTTATGAATCCAGTCATCACAACAACCATAGCAGCTGCTTCAGATTAACAAATATAGATGGAAAACGTTTTGCTGCAAAAATATTTAAGAAGCCAAATTGCTGAAGTTCAGTGGTCATGTCACAAAATGGAATATGTCTTGCTCCAAGACCTCCGGTTGCCTTTAAGGAGATGTTAGTGAACCATCAGTCAACTCGGAAGGGAGTGCTGCTGATCTCGACTGCGGATAAAGTTAGACTGTTAAAGGAATAATCAGAGGATCTCCTATGGACACACTTTCCATAGAAAATGTACAGTCTGGAAAAAATCTCGAAGGTCACCATGCTGAAATAAATAAAGTTATATCTGGCCTAACAAAGTTAAATAAAATAATTATTTTTTTTAATGAGGGTGGATCAGATTTTGCCTTAGTTCCTCGCAGATGTGTGGGGATAGACAGCTTCTTTCCCATTGACTTCCCAGTCGTTCCACCGGAGGAGAGCCAAACAAACACAAACACTTACGATACACTGTTTTACAAGATTCACTGAAATAATTGCATTTTAACAACTAACTACATTATTAAGACAACATACTAATATACACTGTACCATATTTTGACTATATAAATATAGTACACCAATAACTAAAAGCATCTCTCATATCATGTGATTTATCACAATTTCTGAGTTTTCAACTTGCACGTCATCCTGTTTATATCTGCTCCCTGTAAATGAAGAGGTTGCTCAGACTAATGTAGCGTAGAGTATAGCTATACTTATACTAAGTGTAAACAGACGATTTCCTGCCTGGTGATCTGGATTTTAAGTGTTGGTTTCTGTCACAGTACTTACCATGTAAACAAAGTCCAGTGTCGCAGTGTGGAAGCGAACAACAACAGTGATGTGTACAAAAAGCACAGGTCCCTTGCTTCTCTGCATGTTGTTGCTGTGGTTATTTAATGTGTGTTTATGTGTGTGAAAAAGAAAAAAGATGGGGAGAAATGACAAAAATGCAACATTTATCTGCCTTTGAAAAAAAATCTCCTTTCTTTAATCCACATTTCTAAACAGAAAGGTTTGATGTAAAACAGAGTCAAGGCAGTATCCATGTCTGAAAGATCTCCTTGTGCTCTGTAACTGCTTTTGCTGCCATTAGTCCAACCAGCTCCTACTGTTCTGCGTAGGATATTGCCCATCATCATCACAAGCAAGGCAAAGGCCAAAAACACAGACCATACTTTCTTCTCCACAGGCCCATCTCTGCGGATGCCTCACCAACAGATGTCCAGGGATTACCCAGTCCCTTTGGAAAGGCACTGGCTACGGTTTTGTTTGTGAGTTTGCTTTACTCATTTTTCAAGTATTTTTAGACAAGGTTGTGCTGAAATGCAGAATCAGTGGGTGGAACAGAACATCTAAAAACCACAGGTCTTCTGCTTTGACAGCAGGTGATGCGTCACAACCACCGCACATCTGGAATATGGCACTGTTTTATCTTCCATTTAATCCTGTATACTGTATGACTGGAACAGAATCATTTATAGTTAATAGGACTGAGTATGACATTACTCAGGGAATAGCAATCAAGCTGTTTGTCCTATAATCATGATCTTAGTGTTTAGTATGTATTTTGTTCAGTGGCTAAAGCTATTTATATACCATTTAACATGCAACAGTGAGTCATAACGTTGTGATGACTCATTGAAGTCTCAGTCAGAGCATCTCTATAATGGCAAGACTTGTTGGGTTCTTCCATTCGGCAGTGGTAAGTAAAAAAGGATAGTAGTCTTTGTATTTTTGTATTTCCTTCTGATATCTAAGCTGAGGTAACGCAAAAAATTTCCCCATCGTGGGATCAACAAAGTCTTATCTTATCAAACTATTAACCAGACTGAAAAATCCTGAAATAATTCTTGTGTAAGGCAACACCAACATGGATGGATTAATCCCTTCGTAGGAGATACTAAAAAGCTTCTTTATATAAATTTAGTGGTGCTAACAAAAGATATTATTATTATTATTTTCTGTAGTCATTTATATTTGGTGATATGGCTTCATTGTGGGGACTCCCTGCCCTTCACCGTAAAAACATGAAAAGCCTAACGCAGGAAAAACATGCTTTCCTGCTCTTCCATGTACATACATAGAAAGCCTAAGGCAGGACCAGAGGGAGCACCCCACCTCAACTACCACTTCTCAGCTACAGAGTAGAGCAGACATTAATACCGACCCATAAGAAATTAATTCAGAGACAGCCCTAAATGTGGGAGCTTGAGTAGAGACACGTTACAAAGCAGCTTGCTAAGGAAACAAGTGTAAAAAGCAGCTTATTCTGTGTAGCCAGCTGGATGTCTGTACGATGTGAACGTCTCAGGTGGCTTTATGAGACATCATATGTATAATAACCTGTAGGGTTGTCCCAAATAGATTTTTGTGGGGTACTGTGTGATCAAACCAAAAAACTGGAGGAGATGGTGCTCAAAATTCATCATTGTCTTGAGTTAAAGACCACAGTTGCTTTGGAAATGATTGTTACAATTAAAAATTACAGTTTAAGACAGCAGAACAGTTTCATGTTAAATCAAATTTTCTCCCAGGTCTTTCACTGCTGACCTGCAGGGCTTAGAAGCCCTTTGACCTTGTCAAAAGCAGAATGCAGATGCCTAAAGTAAACAGCTAACTTCTGGTCAAAATATCATAGCAAGGTGCAATATTCATACTTGTTCCTGAGAAAAAGGCACAGTAATACATTTAAATACAAATGTATTACTAAATTTAAAACATTTAGTAATACAAAGAACCTAGAACCAAGTGTCAGGGCCAAATTGCATCGCTCATTTGACTAACAATGGCACCCTTTTGTTTTCAATATTGTCAGCCCAAATTACTTTGTCATTTTGTTCTTTTTCATATGCAAACTAAAGCCTGACAAGATATAAATCACCTTTTTTAAATATATAAATCATGTTACACATTGTATTTATACAACACAGTCGGTTATCAGTTGTTGTTGTTTTTTTTTGCTTTATATTTGTCTGCAAAGTATTAATTATATGGCCAAGCATATATATACTCAAAAAACAACAACAAAACAGCTGTTAAAACAAACAAAAATGCTTTAGACCACCTTTTACATCATATACAATGACTTAAATATATAAGGTCTATGCCCCGCTAGAGTAGTTAATATGCTAGCTAATTAAAGAATTTAGTTACAGCAAGTACAGCTCATATCTGAAAATTAAATTGTTAAATCCAAAAACTGTCAGATGAAATATTGCCAGAATGGACAGGTATATAAAGTTGGTGCTCAAGTGCTGTCGATGCTGAGGTCACGGTGCCTCGCAGAATTTCATTGTGTGTTGCCTCTGCTTCTGCCCCCTCTCTCTGTCTGTCTTTAAAGCTTTTCTGCCTGTCAATTATCTATTCCCACAATGACTCTCTGCCATCTGGCTATCTGATGTACTGATGTAGATTAATGCCACAGAGACCCGTATTAAGTCATAAGAAAAAATGTAGTTAACCCTTGCTCGCAGGAGAATCCGTTTCTGTCACATTCATTTGCATACTGTTTATGTTCTCTGCCTCTTACACATCAATTAGCCTTTTGTTTCACTCAGCTGATTCTTGCAAATTATTCTTTTGCAAAGCCAAACACAAAACTAAATTCTCCACTGGACTAAAGTAAATATCGATCAATAAAACTATAGAGCAGTTTGAAGTGAGATTTTAAAAGCAGTCGCAGGAAGGTGTTGATAAATGCTACGCACACCTTCTCACACATATAATCACTCATACTCTAAGAACTGCTGCTTCAGGAAAAAGGAAGACAACCAGGCCAGCGGCAAGGTGACAGCCTCCAAGCCAAGGTGACCCTTTTAAATCTATCAGCTGCTCATAAGTGTGTGCACATCTCAAGAGGCAACAGCATGCTCACTTATTGTAAAGTCTCTCTGGCATAAAGACCAGTGGTGTAGAAAGCATTCGCAGTTTTTACTTACATAAATCTATAACTATATATCTGTGCGGGTATTGTTATGCAATCAAGCCTACTCTTAAAAATGGGAATTTAAATAATAATAAATAAAAAGTCAAATGTAAAGGCAACGCAGAAAAATGTACATATTGTACAGTAATGTCATTAGTTTTCTTAGGTTAGTATTGGTCTTGCATTATTGTAAACGTTGTGCTCATTTTTAATTAGTTTGTATTCAGCTACAAGTTGTGGCTTCAAAAATGTTTGTATGTATGAACAGATTTTTAAAAAAGCAAGTGGATGAATGGATTTTCTATTTCCTTCTTATACTTTGAATTTTCTAAAAGTATTGAGAAGGCTGTTGTAAGTGGTAAAGGATTATCAAGGGCCAATTTTCTGTCAGTTGACTGTACTTGTATAGTTTAGTCAAATGTTAAGTGAGTTCTACATAATAATAAAAATAAATTCTTTGCAGGTTTGTCTCCAAAAATCTTGTTTTCTTTTTAAAGTAATGAATACATAAAGTACCTTGAGTAGATGTACACACTTCCATTACAATGCAGAGAAGACATGCATGCACAGCTCAGCTGGATGTAACCTGTATATCGGTGACAGATAAGTGCTTAAGCAAATTGTATCAAAAGAAATATGAATCACCTCAAAGGGCTGCTAAAAGCCACTGACTGTGTCTGAGTTTTTTGTAGTTAAAGGTGGGAGCAAAGCATATCCAAGTGTTAATGTGCAGTAAGGACTTTCCAGCCAAGGTCCTCTCTCAACACAGCTATAAAATATATATATATATATATATCTTCTGTAGATGTAATTAAAGAGATCATCCACTTGGACTGAGAGGCTAGCCCATGCTCCCTAATATGGCGCTAATTGAGGCAAACCCTCTCATACTTCAGAGGTCACAAGGTTCTCCTCCCCTCTCGCCATAAATGTGCAGCCACAGCTGGCAAGAATCATCCTTCACGAATTGGTAGAAGCATGTTGACAGAGGGATGAGAATATATTCAATGAACCATAATACCTCTGGGTCAGTTTCACTGACGTGCTTGTCCTTGGTTTCTTGTACTTCTATAAATGGTGGCACTTCTTCATTGTCTTTGTCTCCACTTTTTTCACACTTTGAAGCCAACTCCAATCTATTCTCCTCTCGCTCACTCTTACCTCCCGCTGGCAAGAGTGCTGGCTCTTTCTTCCAGTTGCTTTGAGCAAACTAATTACAATAACTACACCTGCGGGAACCATTTTTTGGTTTGACACGTTGGCTAATAGAGAGCGGCGATTAACTGCTGTGATTCATTGTTCACCTTACTGCAGTCATGTGTCATTTAAGGGGTGTCTGCTCACAGATTCTGTAGATACAGGATATATTGTAGTTTTCTTTTCTTTTGCTGTTATTTTTTGGTTTTAGTAATGTGCCATAAATAATCCAATAAATTGCATTTTTCTTTTCAAAAATACTGTTTTAATATACGTGTGATTTAGTATCATTAATAGACACAGAGTTTCCAGTTCTAAGATGTTATATAACACACGACCCTAATGACATTGGCCAGTGGGCACACTAATATGTTCAGTAATTGTATGCACTAAGTAAACAGTGCTCCAGCTGAGAAATTAGCCTGAGGAGCACATAAACAAATTGTGTCCCTAAGCTTGTTAGCCCACCCCCTTTCACAGACTAATTACGACAAAGTTTGACTTTTCCATAAAATGGTCAGTGTTTCCCTGAGAACACAAGCACAAAAGCTCCCCTTTGAGTGACACCTGCCAGCAGACAAGGCATCTATCTGCATTCCCATTAAGGCAGATTCTTCAGGGCAATAGACTCTCCTTCCGTTGTCCTTTAAAATCAAGGTGGTGAAAAAAAATCAATGCTGCTCTACTGTGGTTCTGCATCCGCACATAGGATGCTGAGTGTATGGAGGTGGCAGGCATCACTAGGGGACAGGCTAGTGAGGCTATCTGGAGGAAATCAATAAAAAAAAAGCCCATAATAATAGCAGTAACAGTGTCACAATGTTGCTGAGAGTATTTTCTTTTAGTGTATTGATTTATAAAGACGGAAGCCTTATCTTCACGTGTCAATTACAGCTTTGGAATATAAAGAAAGAAAATGCGAGAACTGCAGGCACTGTTTCAGTCATGCTTCATTTACTGCTCCAGTAATGGCAAAGGGATTTGATTTGGCTGTCCTATAGTCGCTCAGAGGTCCCAATATATCTGCCAAGCCAGAAATGGAAAAAATCTCTTGGAAAGACCTGGAAAGGAAAAGGTTCCTCTGTAGAAAAGGAAAATGATGAAGGCAATCACCTCATGAGTGAAGAAAGATAAGGAGCTCTGAACCAAGGGGCTTTGCTCTTACGGTTTAGCACACTTGACCTCGTGGCCTCGTGAGATCTTGCAGCCACAGTCAAAGCTTATTGTTAACTTTTTGGGTCTCACCAGTGATGATGACTTCCACACATGATAGTTTCATTTGTTAGATAACAATGTGGGCTTTTGTTTGTAGAGCTCAAACTCACCGACATATATATGTTGACGTGAATTTAAATCATCATTTTACTATATATAATATTGTGGGGCATTATAATATCACATAAAATTAAATAGCCCTAGTTGTCCTGAATGATACATCAGTTATATATATTAAGTTTTATTAAAGTAAGAGATCCAAGACACTGTGAAAATGAAACTAGTAAAGAAACACGTGATAATTAATCTTATTCTTGGAATATTGTATATGTCAAAGTGTAAGGTTCCGATTACTGATATTGTCTTTAGTTACTTGAACTGCATCTCACTGAGTCTCCCACCTGAGATTTTGCTGCTATTGAAATGTACATCAAATGTACATCTATATCCATCCATAATGACTACTTATAGTACTGTGGTTGGTTTGTTATACTCAACTATATATATATTTTATTTTTTATTTTTTAAACAGTTCCTCTCTTGCCACTGCGAGCAGTCTATCCTTCAATCAGAATCAGAATCAGAATCAGAAAGGGGTTTATTGCCAAATGTTGAGCAGGTTTACAACATTAGGAAATTGCTGCGGTGCTTCAGTGCAAACATAGTGTCATAAATAGCACTTAAATAGACATGGAAAAATAAAAGTAGGGATAAGAATTAAAAGTGCTACGTAGAAAGATATGTGCATGACATAGCATTAGAATATACATGAGAATAAGAATTAAAAGTGCTACGTAGAAAGATATGTGCATGAGCTATACATGAGATATATACATGAGAATAAGAATTAAGAGTGCTACGTAGAAAGATATATACATGAGTGCAGGTGGTGATCAGTGCCAAACATGGAATGATGCAGTGACACAGCGTAGGGTCATGTGTTAGTGGTGGGAACAGTCATATGGTTATTGTTCATGTGTCCAACAGCAGAGGGGAAGAAACTGTTCTTATGGCGAGAGGTTCTGGTGCGAATGGACCGGAGCCTCCTGCCTGAGGGGAGCAGGTCAAACAGACTGTGTCCAGGGTGAGAAGGGTCAGCTGAGATCCGAGCTGCACGCCGCAATGTCCTGGAGGTGTACAGGTCCTGCAGAGATGGGAGTCTGCAGCCAATCACCTTCTCAGCAGAGCGCACAACACGCTGCAGTCTCTGTTTGTCCCTGATAGTGGCTCCAGCGTACCACACGGTGATGGAGGAGGTGAGGATGGACTCGATGATTGCGAGTGTAGAACTGCATCATCGTCCGTGTTGGCAGGTTGAATTTCTTCAGCTGCCTCAGGAAGTACATCCTCTGCTGGGCTTTCTTGATGACGGAGGTGATGGTGGGCTCCCACTTCAGAGTCCTGGGTGATGGTGGTACCCAGGAAGCGGAATGAGTCCACAGAGGTGATGGGGGTGTCAGTCAGGATGATGGGGGGGAGTGGGGCTGTGTGCTTCCTGAAGTCCACAATAATCTCCACTGTCTTCTGGGCATTCAGCACCAGGTTGTTGTGGCTGCACCAGGACACCAGACGTTCAACCTCCCTCCTGTAGGCAGACTCGTCCCCGTCAGAATGAGTCCAATAACGGTGGTGTCATCTGCAAACTTGATTAGCTTGACAGACTGGTGGGTGGAGGTGCAGCAGTTGGTGTACAGGGAGAAGAGCAGAGGAGAAAGAACACAGCCCTGAGGGGAGCCGGTGCTGATGGTCCGGGAGTCCGAGACATTCTTTCCCAGCCTCACGTGCTGCTTCCTGTCCGTCAGGAAGTCAGTGATCCACCGGCAGATGGGATCAGGCACATTCATCTGGGAAAGCTTGCCTCGGAGATGGTCTGGAAGGATGGTGTTGAAGGCAGAGCTGAAGTCCACAAACAGGATCCTGGCGTAGGTTCCTGGGGAGTCCAGATGCTGCAGGATGAAGTGTAGGGCCATGTTGATGGCGTCGTCTACAGACCTGTTGGCTCTATATGCAAACTGCAGGGGGTCCAGGAGGGGGGCCGTGAGGGTCCTGAGATGGGAGAGAACTAGGCGCTCAAATGACTTCATGACCACAGATGTCAGAGCCACGGGTCTGTAGTCATTTAGTCCAGTGATCCTAGGTTTCTTGGGGACAAGCTCAGGTCCTTTACCAGAGGGAGCTTTAGGGTCCTGCGCAGTATCTTAGTTGTTCCCAGGACTGCGCTCTTCTGGACAATGATCTCTGATGTTGTTCCTGGGATCTGTTGGAGCCACTCGCCTAGCTTGGAAGTCACTGCACCGAGTGCTCCAATTACCACGGGGACCACTGTTACCTTCACCCTCCACATCCTCTCGAGCTCTTCTCTGAGCCCTTGGTATTTCTCCAGATTCTCGTGTTCCTTCTTCCTGATGTTGCTGTCATTCGGTATCACTACATCTATCACTACGGCCGTCTTCCTCTGCTTGTCCACCACTATTATGTCCGGTTGGTTAGCCACCACTAATTTGCCTGTCTATATCTGGAAGTCCCACAGGATCTTAGCTCGGTCATTCTCAACCACCCCAGGGGGCGTCTCCCATTTTGACCTCAGGACTTCCAGGTTGTACCCGGCACAGATGTTCCTGTACACTATGCCGGCCACTTGGTAATGACATTTCATGTATGCCCTGCCAGCTAGCATCTTGGACCCTGCTGTTATGTGCTGGATTGTCTCTGGGGCATCTTTACACAGCCTGCACCTGGGGTCTTGCCTGGTGTGATAGACCCCAGCCTCTATGGATCTTGTGCTGCCATGATTAATGCCTCTGTGCTCTCTTTCAGTCCAGCTTTCTGGATCTGAGACACTTCTTCTTTCTGCCTTATATATATATATATATATATAAAATTAGGTTAATTTGAGAGCTTGTGAGTGATTTTTACATTGGTATTATAGATACATGAATTTTTACTGCATTATAGGCACTAAATCTTCACATAGAAGAATGCTAATTTGTGCTGCATCAATTCACATCTAAACACTGCATTTATTATTTATTCATTTTATTTATTTAAAAGGAGCTACTCTTCTATATGCCAGTGTTAGCCAGCTGGCTTATTTTCAGCTGCAGTTCTTTGGTGTGATGTTCCAATACCATGCAAAGCTGACCATCTGGCAGCATGCAAAGGACGTGGGGAAAGTTAACAATAATTTACTAAAAAACTGTTTTAAATCTAATAATAATAAAAAGCACATATCTGCTTTTCTATAAGGGAACACTTTTTTGTTACATGCATTTTTTTAAATAAGGCTGTCACATGTGCCTAGCATGTTGCACTGATGGTGCCAATGGCTTTCAGCTCTAACATTTTCATTTGAAAGTATAGACACTAACTAATCTTTGTGGAATGAAATCATTGGTTGGGTTTGTCACAAGTTTTCATTCGGCTAATGTTGGGCAGTTACCTACAAGATTTAAATTCTTTAGTGCCCAAGGACATTTGCTGCCCTGCTAAAATCTCCATCTGTCCTGTCCCATCTGTGTAGAAACAGAGATTTGCTCTCTGCTTGCTCACAGGTGAAC
The DNA here is from genome assembly GCF_018398535.1 of Haplochromis burtoni. Taxonomy (NCBI): domain Eukaryota; kingdom Metazoa; phylum Chordata; class Actinopteri; order Cichliformes; family Cichlidae; genus Haplochromis; species Haplochromis burtoni. Next base: position 1,380,648 of record NW_024582449.1, read on the forward strand.
GTGTCCGGTATTCAAGGTGAGCAGCGACTGGCACACAACGACTGCTACTCTTGAAAGAGACTTTCAAATGCATTGTTTTAATAAGGAAATGGCTGCTGTACACTGCTGGTAGTGCTAACCCATGTCATTCTCACCCATTACCTACTGAAAAACAGGCTCGCCACACATTACTGACATAAATCAATAGTCTGTTGATTTTTGCCTCTTTGAGGCTTCATTTCTGAAGAAACCTTGCCACAGATAGGAAAATCGGCTTCCTGAAGACACATACTAATGCTTATTATTTTTAATATTCATACTCAGATTAATTCTATTGGCTCACCTTATAAAACAGGAAAACAACTGGGCGTTACATGGGCTATCTGTACAGTGAACGTGCTGAAAAAGTGCTGCTGGGCTTTTTTTCTCTAATATCAGCAGCACGTCAACAGCGGGACAGTTACTGAAATATTCCTCCTAAAGTCATAATTCCACTGACTAAGCATTGTGACCTTTTTTAAAAAAAATTCAACTGACTAATTCAGCTGCTGTATCATTCCTCATTTTGTTCTATTCAGAAAGACACAGCAAAAAGAGAAAGCCATCTGGCGGTCAGCAGTGCATCGAAACATTATTAAAAACATCTCAAACACAGCATTTCTCTCGTAAGTTCCTGCCTCATGTCCTATTAAACAATCAACACAGACCTATTCACATTTGTCTTGATTTTTTTTTTCCGTCTTTAATGTTTGAGACAATCTAGACATCTCTTCTTAAAAAAAAATTCAGTGGCTAAAGTGCTTCGGATCCTGACATCAAAGAACAAGATGCACTCGTGTCCATGTGAATTACTTTATAAATTCCAAGGAAATATATTCCTATTTGGGCTTTTTACTGTTTTTAGCTTTTAAGCCTTCAAGTGTGGACAGATCCTATGCTCCTTTGTTGTCAGTTCTATTCCACTCAGCACACTTTGAGCTGTAATTGTGCCTGTTAGACAGAGGAAGTCTTAAGAAGTTCTACAAAGTTGCTGCCACAGTGTAAAAATGTGTGACTCATTTACAGTGCGTGCACTTTGGGTTAAAGAGGACGCTGAAGCACGGTCTGCAGAGTTTTCACTCACAGCAACTATCCTATGTATTTTATGAACTAGTTTCCATGAGACCTAAGAGAAACAGTCCCTAAGGGGCAGTTTCTCTTAGGTCTTGAAACGCGTTATCCTAGATTTTTACATGATAGCTTTGGCTAGATCTGCATAGAAAGAAGATACGGGCTGCAGTGGCCCTATTGTCTCTGGACTGAGACCACTAAACACAAAGTGCAATTTCAGCATGGTTTTTCAGCGCTTTCAAAGATGATTTTTTTTCTTTTTACTTTTGTTTTTCAAAACTAATCTCAACATCGTTGAGACAACTGGGTAATTTAATTTTTCTTATTTTTCTAACATGGTATTTTTGTTCATTGGAAATTGGGACGGGACTTCAGCTCAGCATCTTTAACGCTGGTTTTGCCTGCTGTTAAGAAACATTTAAGTTGTTTTATGCCAGTCACTTTTATGCTGGCCACATATTAAGGCATAGACTTGCGTACAGACGGAAGAAGCCCATGCAAGTGATTTGATTTCAGTGCAAAAGTACAAAAATCAGGTTGATGAGTGATTTTTTTCATTTTACAAACTAGCAGGGTATATCTGATACAATATACATACTATTCTTTGATTTTAAGAATTGTTTTTGTTCCTTTGATAAGACACCATCTTGATCTAATTCTCCAGCTATATGCAGCACCCAGGTTTGCCTGTGAATCTTGAAAGTGGAGTCACTGTGTCAGGAAGTGAAGTTTTAAGCCCTGTGGAGGACCAGACTGGAGCCTCATGGCAGCTTCGCAAAAGGGAGCTTTATTTTTAGCAGTTGAACAACAGGAAGGAGAAAAGGAGGCCAGTTCTACCTGGCAAGATATGTAGGAATGATGACATCGGCTCAGTGGAGTGTAAACTGAGCATGTAGAGGTTGGTACAGTTTGATAGGTTGAACACTGTTGGGGCATGAAATGCGAGTTGAAGAGAGAAAAAAAATAGACAGTGGAGCAGTGACAGAGATCCCAGAGCACAGAACTCAGGTCAGGAAGTTCCTGTGATGAGCAGTCACAGGATTAGCTTATAGGATTTCAAGAACCATCCCATAAAGTACAAAAATAAGAAGTGCAAGTATGCATACACCATATTAACACTGGCTCATAACCCCAGACAAAGTCATGGCAGTCAAGCTATTTGGACATATTTTAATATCAAAAACTATTGTTTGTATCACTAAAAAACAGTAACACCTACAACAAAAACAGTGAGATTTAGCTTCCTAAATAATTCCTAAATAACTAAGCTTCTGACACGTTGTTGACTGGTGACCTGATTATCTTCTCAGATTTCCTGATTACTCTAGGAGTTCAAATAAGCTTACCTACTGTTGGGAAAAGGTAAAGGATGACTAATGGTGCTCAGATCACCCACAGAACAAACCAGAGCGCTGAAGGTTTGCCTCTCACCTTTGCCTGTGACGCTTTAGATGACCACAATTCTTTAGTGGTCAGAGATCACAGACTTTCATGGTTGCTCATTCCTATAGATTTAAAATGCTTGTCTTTAAGTAAAGTATTTAATTGTTGAAATAACCCCTGTTTTTTTGCTGTTGTTGCTGTTTTTAATAACTGGAGTTCCCAAAAGGTTGATTCTGTTCATCTGGACGTAGCGTTTTCAGTGGGACAAACGTTTCGTCACTCATCCAAGTGTCTTCTTGAGTCTCAGCTGACTGCAGGTTGTTCATTCAGTGGACTGGTTTCAGTTATTGCGCAAATGTACTGTTTATAAGGTTTATAAAGTTGGGGAAACCTTTTGGGATTTACTTACTTGGATGATTGAGCATGCATCAAGATAAATAACTGGAGTTGTTTAAACTCTGAAACTCACACTGGATTCCTCCTTTGTTTCTCTGTATATGTCCTCTTTTGGCCAAATTCCAACATTTTGACTTCATGCACTCAAATATCACTTTCACTTGTCATGTGTCGGTACTAAAGCCTGCTGCTTTAGGACCAACATAAGCTTATTTATGCTTTATCTTCCAGGTGGATCACTGTAATCATCTCTTGCTTGGACTTTGTGGGAGGAAAAAAGCTCACATTATGTCTGAGGGGAAATCGAAGATTATCTGAAAGCTTGTTCTAGTTGAATTCAGTGGAATGGCTAAATAGCTAAATGGTGGATTTCTGATTTGGACTCTTGGCTCTACTAGCTTCTGCCCTCTACTGTGATCCGTTGCTGAACTGTTGCTCCGCATGTTTTCACCATTTTAACTGTTCCAACTGGAACAAGCTTTCAGATGATCTTCGATTTCCCCCCAAATCAGGCTATTTTCCTTTCAGATTAAAACTCTCTTTTACAGTATGTGCCAAAGAGATATATACACATATACATTTATTGTCAGTGTTTATCTTCACTTATATGTTGTATGTATTTTTGCTGATGTAGATTTGTTTTTATTGTATATGTACCAAGATATATATATATTTTTTTAAATCCTTGATAAAATAGATATATTGTGTTAGGTAATAATAATATATATTTTTTAATAAGAGTCTCGATAGTTACCTTTGACCTCTCTGTTTCCCAAAGCTTTTGTACACACTCAAGTATGCTTTGCTGACAGCGCTCAGAAACCGTGCGTGACTTGTATGCTGAAATATCAGACTTGGCTCAGTGTGTGACTGGTGGTACTGCACACTGGAGATAGCGCTCATCTCAGTGATAGCCTCTTTTCAGCGATTTGTTCAGGTACCAGAAACCAGTGAATTCATTGCTCGTCTTATGACAGGCTGCAGATATTGTGCCTGCAGAGTTTGGCAAGGCGGGCTTTTCCTTTGCTTTATTGTTAGTTATGTTGTTTTGAGCATTGGTGTAATAGTGTGTGAAAAGACATCCACTCCGAGCCACAATGTAAGCGTTCAGCTACAAAGTGGAAAATACAATATGTGCTCAAACTGTTTGTACGGCATCTATTTGTCAGCCAAGATAGCACAGCACTGCTTTGTTCACAAAAAGAATGAGTTGCATCCTGAAAATGTTTAACGTTTATTAAACTGAGAATTTAACAACAAAAAAAACCAATTTGATGTTCAGTAGCCTACAATGAGAAGTTTGAACATCCTCTGTGTAGGTTCTCATTTCTAATCATCTAACAATACAAAAAAACAAATAAAAATGACAAAGTCTTAACCCACATTTAAGCTTTTTGTTTTGCTTGTGAACCACCTGTATGCTGCACAAACCTTTGTCTGACCCACCTTCAACCACCTGCCTCTTGAAGTACTGCCAGCACTTTAGATGCAAATAACATATCAGACCAAACAATACGGGAGCCTGTTCAGGGGGCAGTTGTGTAGATAGAGAGCAGTGAATAATTTAACAGCAAATCCAATCTGTAAGTCACAGGGGTGGCATGTGTGTGTGTGTGAGTGTTAACCTGGCTTACAAGGAAGTGCTTCAGGGGAAGGCCTCTTCTTCTTTTCATTACAGAAGGCAGATTGGGAAATGGATCAAGCCCTGCATTCATTAGTGTGCACAAGGAGGAGTGATTATGGCACATAGACTTCCAATTCCTCACCTGTCAGGATTCTCTTGCAGGGAAGTTTTTATCAAGTGGAAAATTAATGTTCTCTACCATAAACACCTTTGAATTTTGAGCTCTCTCCAAGTATGACAACCATTAGCAGTTTAAGTGGCATTAGAAGCAATTAAAAGAAATGACAGGGAGGTAATCGCTTGGTACCCAGAGCTATCGCCTCCACTGATGTGTCTGAAATATTCATAGGGAGAAAAAGGCTCTGGACCGGGTTCAGGCTCTAATTAAATGAAAATGCTCCAAGTAACTCAGATGTCATGGAAACAGCTTGATGATAAAGCCCAAGGGGAGGAAAGGTCAAGTTCCAAACCTTACACTGGACAACATGTGTACAAGTTATCTAAGACTATCAATCCTAAGGCAAGTTTTCCAAATAGAAATCATTGCAAAAAAAAATAAATCTTTGATTTAGCTTTAAAAATATAAGGTTTTCATCTCATCTGATCTCTTTAATAACAGTGTTATAAATTAGAGTGCGCAATGAGCCAATTACCAAACATCTGATATCTCAATTCTTCCCAACTGGTGCATTTTTCTTGTTTCAAAACGTTATCAATAAATAATGCTGGCAGCATCCGGGCGGTGAGTGAAATGCAAATGAGATTTGGTTTCTGTCTCCCATGTTCCACCGTTCACTTCTGGTCTTCCAGGGAGTTATTTTTGAGGCAAATTTGGGTCACGACTCACAAGGTGTTATTTTTAAACATCAGCCCCTTTAGCCAGTGTCTGAGCTACAATAAATTCAGCCAGGCTTGATTTGCATTTTTTAAAAGGACAGCTTGGAGAACTGGTGTACTTTGTTAGTCCTGTTGCTGTCTTTTCTCTTTTCCTCCTCCTTAGATGCAAGCTATTTCAAGAACGTGGACAGAAGTGTGATGTCTTGCTTTTGGTGGGGTCTGTTGTGATGTGGAATGAGACACGTTTGAAGATGCTGCGTCTCAACGCCGTCATTCTCAGAATACTGAAGAGCATTCGGCTGACTTGTATGCTTGCATAGCACTGTGTGTCACACAGACTGGCTTTAATTAGTTCCTTAGTTCTGTGTTACAATCTTCAGTGTCTATATTTGGATGTTGAAAGGCTCACTTCTCATATTTGTTCCACAGTTTAACTTTTAGCCATTAGAGTTCGGCTCTGGTGACTGACCGCATTTTGGCATTGGGTTAAATTACTTCAAGGCTGCAGTGGGCGTGGGTGTCGCTGATGGCTTTTCCACTTGACCCCTTTTCCATTACAGAATTTGACAGAGCTAGTATTTAATATTCTAGCACTATTCTGGGCCTTTCAAAAATCCAATTAGACTCCCGAATTTACTGGATTATGACATAACCATTTGGGATTTAAAAAGCCTCTATTCAGTCTTTGTAAAGGAATCATCGTAGATGTTTGAGACGGGGAAAAATTTAATTGCAGCTCTGTTTATGCGCAAAAGGGTACCAATAAAAAAATTTGCTCTTTGTTGGGATGACAGATCTTGCACATATTATGTTTTTATGCAAATTTTACATTTATTAAATAAGCAACTTTGGCCTGTTACAGTGGGAGAAAATAAGTATTTGACGTCGTGCTGAACTTGTACATTCGCTCACTTACAATGAAAAGAACAGCCTCTAATTTTTAAGGTAGTTTCTGGATCAACCAAAGATCCAGAAAAAGAACACGCTACATAAAAGTTATAAATTTATTTGAATGTCATTGAGTGAAATAAGTATTTCATTCCCTACAGTCCAGCCACAATTCCCTGATGTTGCACACAGATTCCAATCAAGTGATCAATTACAGTCTGGAGCTTCATCCAAAATCTGAGGATGATTATTACAAAGTGGCGGATGAGCCCAAAACTACAAGAGAGCAGCTTGTTAGGAAAATCTGAAGGCAGCTGGGACCACAGTCACCATAAACACCACTGGTACGATTACTAAGCTGTAATGGACTGGCCAAAGGAGGAGACAGAAGCCACTGACATGAAGACGAGGAAGCTCCTGACCATGCATGGAGGGTTTCACCCCAAATCCAGCATCCTGAGAGTGTAGGCTAAGCAAAGGGATGGAGGCCAAGGACTGGTGTGTGTCAGAACCACTATCCAGAAACAACAAACATCCACGAGTACAGGGAAGATGGTTACAACCTACCATGTGCTTAGAGCAGCAAGGAAAAGAACGATCATGGAAGGACAAGCCCCTGCATGGTATTTAGCACCGGTAGAAAGCAGAAGTGGCTCAAATCCAGAAATCCTTCCAGTTGGTGGACAAAGCTGGACTAAAAGGCAGTGCAAAGACACTAGTCATGACAGCACAGAAACAAGCTCTAAGTACAAGATCCATGAAAGGAGGGGTCTACCACATCTTTTTGCAGTCTGCAAAAAGATGCCCCTGAGACAATCCAGCACATAACAGCGGGGTACAAGATGCTAGCAGGCAGGGCATATATGGAACCATAACCAAGTGTTTGGCATAGTGTACAGAAACATCTGTGCAAAGTATGGCCTGAAAGTCCAGATGTCAAAATGGGAGACGCCCCCTAGGGTGGTGGAGAATGACCGAGCTAAGATCCTGTGGGACTTCCAGATACAGACGGACAAACTAGTGATGGCTAACCTACCGGACATAGTAGTGGTGGACAAGCAGAGGAAGGCAGCTGTAGTGGTAGATGTAGCTATAGCGAATAAGGGCAACTTCAGGAAGAAAGAACACAAGGAGCTGGAGAAGTACCAAGGGCTCAGAGAATAGCTCAAGAAGATGTGGAGGGTGAAGGTAACAGTGGTGCCAGTGGTAATCAGAGCACTAGGTGCAGTGACTCCAAAGCTAGGCAAGTGATTCTAGCAGATCCCAGGAACAACATCGGAGATCTCTGTCCAAAAGAGCACAGTCCTAGGAACAGCTAAGATACTGCGGAGGACCCTCAAGCTCCCAGGCCTCTGGTAGAGGACCCGAGCTTAAATGACTGAAAGATAAAGAGGATATCATCAAAAATCACTCTAATAACACAAGTAGCCTGGCTTTTACAATACTCTAAAAACTCCACAATAGATTCCTATTTATTTTTATTAGTCTAGTGATCTGCCCTCAAAACACAAAAGCTCACTGAGAAAATTCCTTACGTGGAACATTTAATTATGTAATTGGGTTCACAGCAGCTCATTGTAACATAAACACATTGTCAATCTGTTCCATTAAATGTACCATCTTGCTTTCAGAGGGAAAAGTGTGACCCACATGTTGTTAACGACAGGATCCATGTTGCAGTGCGCGTACAATTTGTGCCTGCAAATGTTTCACTCTGAAACAGTATTGCTTTTACATTGCCAAGGCAAAGAGCAAATTAGAAATCATATTGCACAAGACTGTTTTCAATTTCCTTCTGAATTTCCTCTGAATGATGCCCCCACCCTTTGTGCGGTGAGGAAGCCTGAGCTCCTCCATACTTTATGACACAGGAGGTCTCGTTGGGTTTTTTTTCTGTCACATTTTGAGTAATCTGTTTACTGAATCACACCAAAAGCCTCTCTCACTTCAACGAGCACATGTCAGGATCAGCCAGAGTAAAAACATAATGAGAATAATATATTTTTTTAAAAAGAGTTTCTTTAAGTAACGCTCCATGTCCGTGTAATATTCTATTATTTTCCCCACTTGCGTGACTCGTGAGTGGAAAGGACAGATTGTGTACTCACCAATCACAAACAGCAAGCGACAGAGGATATTCCACCACAGTGGCCAAATATGTAAAATGTCTGGAAATGGATTATATTGAGCGCAGTGCAAGAGTGATCTGCAAGTTAATTGGTTCTGGTTTGCACGGGATTATCTAAAGTAAGGGAAGTATTTAATGAATTTCAAAGTCCTATTTAGTATTATGCTATTGTGGAGGGAAGCATCAATCATTTGTTGGACTATTCCCACATGGCCTTGTGTACTTGACCATGATGTTTCTGGAGTGGTGCTTTGAAAAGAATGTAATTAGAATCGCTGTATGACAACTGAATAACCTGGGGATCTGAGACTTTCTTCTAAAGGCTTCACCGTGTTTCCCAAGCCTTGATATTCCAGTCAAGACTGAAAATTATTCCTTTTAGCTTAAAAAAACAAAACAGCAACGACAACAAAATGCCATCTTTGTCTTTCAATCTCCATCTATGAGCTCATTAAACAAAGCTAAGGGACTGGGTGAAGTAAGCGGTGAGTTCTCAGGATTACTATAACATAACGCATCACGCCTCCGGGCATGCTGGTCTGCCTCTCCCATCTCTGTCTGCAGTTGCACAGAGCTATGTGTGTGTATTTGCTATTATTAGGAGCTGAACCGCTGCAAGGTATAGAAAAATGTCATGGAGGGCAGCTATTTTTAACAGCCTGCGCTTAGTGTTGATCCTTCTTTTCTCTCCGTCTTCGTTGTGTGCTGGCTGGACATCAGTGCATTGCTCCCTCCTTCACCTCCATAGCAATTAACAAATAAATCACAAAGTGTCACACCCTTCCCTAAAAACGAACAAATTCACTCAGAAGCAAAAAAAAGGGGAAAGGAAGAGAAAGGGTATCAGAGACTTATGCGTGCTATTTTTAGAAAATGTCTTGGAATTACTACTCTGCCCGAAGCAAATTAATGAACTCCATAAATAGTTTTTTGCTCAAGCTTTGCAAAAACCCATTCATACGTTCACTGATAGCCACTAGTCCTCGCTGACATTGCAGTGCTAATGCAGGTAGGAGAACTCCTCCTCTTCTACTATGCAAGCACCAGAAGCAGCTCTCCTCTCTGTCCCTCTCTCATACACATGCTTGCTCTCTCTCTCTGACACCCTGCTCAAACACTTGTCTCCCCAGTTTTGTTTGACTATCATTTCCTTCCCTCCATCCTAAAGCTACAAAACGTTTTCTTTTAGCTTCAGCTTTTTCTTTGACCTCTAACTATCCCTTTGTCTCCTGCCAAATGAGAACGCAGATGATGGGGTGAAAAAAGAAAAAAAAATCCTCCCCTTCCGCCTTTCAAATGCTTTTCCTGGGAGACACGGAGCACAATGTTATCAACCACTTTAAATATCATCAGGGAAGATAATCTCCTGATTGCTTTGATCATACTGTTTCGGGGGCACTTTTTAAAAGAGACAAAGAAATGAAAGTGATATGACACTGTGATTATATCATCCTCCAAAAATATCCAATTTGTGAGCTGTCACTCTAGACTAGGAGATAATCATTCTACCCATTCATCTGTGGGGGAAAAAACATGATTTAACTGTTCAGGGAGTTATTTTTGGTGCTGAATGTGACAGGTAGAATTACAGAAGCCATATGGTCTTTTCTTATTTGTATTCCCATGGCATGGCTGAGTTTTATGTTGAAATTAACAGTGTTGTCAAGGCTACCACACGCAGCATATGAGCCCATGCAGAACACGCTATTTTCTTGTTCTGTTTTTAAAACCTTGACCACAAGCTGGACTGTGCACACGGCCCCATTTGCTGTGTTCCAAACTTAATGTGACTCGTTATGAAGAGGAACTTGTAGCTGGTGTCAGATTTAAGAATCAGACAGAAGTCTGAAGTCAAAATACATATCATGATTGCCTGTGTCTGCAAACAAAGAGCTGTAAAGCCATCCTCGGGTATTACAATAGCAGTGAAAGCCCTCACCAAAGGAAGGGAGACAGAGCAGAGAAAGGGAAAATTATGATTATGAAACTCTGTCGATGGAAAATGAGACAGGAAGAAACCGAATGAGAAGACAGAGGGGCTGCGCAGCTGGCATCAGCCCAGCAAACTCATTTTCTGAGGCTACAAATCAGTCAGTGTTATGTGAGTCAAGATTCACAACTTGTGTTTGCAGTGGAAAAACAGCAAGTGCTGGCAGTATTGGAGCACGATCAAAGTGGATTGCAGTGCAAGCGAACGCATCCACTGAAGTGGACCTGGAAAGCATTTCGCCTTTAATTTACTTAAGTTCCTTCTTTAGCTTATTTAATGAACACTTTTGTTAGAAGCATTAAATACAGCTGTACTCTCCACCTACAGTGCAGCAGCTGACCCTGCATGGTGCAGACCAGTTCAGTCATGCATAAATGGCAACTATCCCTGCAGGGCATGTTGTGTACAAAAAATACCTAGTTTAACCTTACCTTGTTAGTGTATATGCAGTAACACTGACTTTCCCTATTTTAAAGAGAAATCCTTGACTTGGTCCTGAAATCTTTAATAGTTTGTTAATTGCAAATCAGCATATTTAGGCTGTTAGTACCCACATCACAATGCAATCAGAGTGAACATATGCCAGAATGTTTCCTTTTTGTACATTGCAGGGTGTCCTTATTAGAGAAATCTCTATATAGATTGCCTTTTTCAGCAGCTGTAAAGCTTGGTACAGTAATGAGCTAGGTGATATTTAGTGGGTGGCCCTTCTGACTAAAGCAAAGTGACAGCTGCATGCTAGGTTGTAATTTGTTTCTTATAAAACCCCAGTTCACTGTCTGAGCTCATTACATGTGAGAACATGTTGCAAGGAGTATTTCAGTGGTAAGTAAACAGCAGTTTCAAGCACACTGCATCTTCAGTCTCAAGGGCTGATGCAAAACAACATCATGCTGTATCTCAGCTACACTGTAGTATAGGGTTGTTGTTGTTTTTTTATCTATGATTAGAGTTTCTGTTTCTCTTTATTATTTATTCCACTATATTCTAGTTGCTTCTGTACGTTTTTTGGCACTTAACTACTTCCTCAGTTTTGGTGCTATTTTCACTGTTCAAATTTTATAATATTACTATTTCTATTACTATTTCTGCTCTTTCCTGCTATGACTTTTGGTGCTCATAACTTTTCAGATATTACATTTTTTTACGCAATTGTTTTGTCCCATTGAAATGAATGGACCACATTATCAGTGTGGTCACTGATTTTGCTTGCTGGGGTGAGCTGTGTTTTAGCTCAGTGAGATGAGCAGCCGTCCTCAGAGCAGGAGGTCCGGGTTTGAATCCGGCTTATGGCAACATGTTTTTCAATTAACATTTCAACTTTTTTAACTCGTTTCAACACAAATTTCAGCTTCTTCTTCCTTTTCAGCAGAATTTTCATTTTTTTCACTTCTTTTAAGCAAAAATTCCAGATTCGTCAGCTGTTTTTTAGCAGAAACTTCAGCTTCGTTACCTCTTTTCAGCGCAACGTTCTGCTTCTTTATCCCTTTTCAGTAGAAGGTTCTGCTTCTTCACCTCTTTTTAAGCAGAATTTTCAGCTCTTTCACCTCTTTTCAGTTGTCTGAGAACCGGTTTGGCTCAGTAAGATGAGTAGCAGCCTAGAGACCACAGGGCCTGGGTTCAAAACCTGCTCATGGCAACATATAATTTAAGCTGACAGTTCAACTTTTTCACCTCTGTGATTCAGAAAATACATGCGTTGTTATGGTTGCTATGCAGTTGGCCACTGCACGTTTGTGAACTTTCTCTTCATGTCCGAAGAACTTCTTGCTACTTGCTCAATTTTCACTGAACCTCCAACTCTGCAGTCCAAACGTTGTGGGTTTGATTCCACCTTGTTTAACTTTTTTTTTTCATTACAAATTAATACACTATCACAGACCAGTAATCTATATTGCTAATTTATTACAATTCTGCAAAGCTTTATGATTTTAGCAGCAGCTTTTCTCTTTCTGGACCTTAACTTCTTGTTTAAGCTCCACGCCAGAAAAACATTGTGGAAAGGCTGCATGTCTGTCTCTGTCTGTGTGTGTAAGAATCCCGCTTATGGCAACATTTTTTTCAGTTAACAGTTCAAATTTTTTCACCAACATTTTCAGCTTCTCCACCCCTTTTCAGCACAAATCCCTGCATTTTCAGCTGTTTTTTGCAGAAACTTCAGCTTCGTTTCCTCTTTTCAGCAGAAATTCTGCTGATTCACCTCTTTTCAGCGCAACGTTCTGCTTCTTTACCTCTTTTTAGCAGAAATTCTACTGATTCAGCAGAAATTTCAGTTTCTTCACCTCCTTTCAGCACATAGTTTTACTTCTTCAGCTGTTTTCAGAAGATTCCGCTACAAGGCATTCACACAGCATTTTCGCGGGAAATGCAACTTTTTCTAGTTTTTTTGTTGTCGTTGTTGCTCACAAAGGGTGGTACATTGTAAGTATATGTTTGCATACATTTATCACTCACTGATAATTTGTTTGATACATCTTGCTAACACTGAGTTGGACTTCACATCCATAACCTATGTATGTGTTTCACCACATACCAAAGATGCTCTATTGGATTGAGATTTGGTAATTGTGGAGGCCATCTGAGTGAACTCATTGGCATGTTCAAAAAAACACTTTAAGATGATGTTTTGTTATCTTGCTGGAAGGAACCATCTGAATATGTATTATCTGAATGTGGCAGCAGAAATTAAGACTTATTCAATTAGGCAACGTTACTCTAATGTTTTACCGGCCACTTTTGGTGAGCCTGTGCAAATTGTAGCCTCAGTTTCCTGACTGACATGGGTGGCACCCAGTGTGGTCTTCAGCTCCTGTAGCCCATCTGCTTTGAGGTTTAACATGTTGTGCATTCAAAGCTCTTCTGCATAACTTGGTTGTAACGACTGGTTATTAGAGTTACTGCTTCCTGTCTGCTAAAAGCACACAGACCATACTACTTTTTCCTCAGACATCGACAGCATTTTCACTCTGAGAACTGCTGCTCAATGGATATTTGTCTTTTTTGGACAATTCTCTGTAAACCCTAGAGATGGTTATGTGGGAAAATCACAAAAGCTCAGCAGTTTCTGAGATACTCAGACCAGCTCATCTTGCACCAACTATATATATATATATATATATATATAGTGTGTGTTATTTTGATGCATTTGATTATATGAAACGAAAAGATACTGTTGTTGCAAGAGGCTGAAGCAATTTCTCTATTTTTATACAGAGTTAGCCACAGGGCCTCCCAGAAGACACTCATACTTGGAACTACATTTGATTGTGTTTCTTCTGTCTGCGTCTCTCAAGCATTATAGTTTCCACAGTATGTCCCACTTTACCTGATTCAAACACGACTGACATATGAGGCCAGGTGAGCCTCTATTACCATATTCATTACCTGTGTTATTGGAACCTGCACAGGCAGCTCTGAACTTTCCCCCTCATATGCAAGCAGCCCTTCCCAGGAGAGTGGTGGCTGCACCTGCCTCTTTCTCCAGCTATTGTTAGTCTTATATGGAATGACTCCCATCATGATTTGTCCTATTGAAGCTGCGACTAGGTGTGCGCATGGGAATGAGTCCATCAGGACAAATTAGGAAGGTCACAAATAAACTTCTCACAGGAAGAAGGTGGAAAATCAAGATGGCATTAGCGTGGCACCTGTGAAGCCTTAAACTGCTGTTATTTGATTTTTTCCAAATAGTTACCCAGGATAAAATACAGAATCTAACAGCTATGCTTTCATCACAGAGAAGATGTGCTGATCTATATCTCTTCTTTCTTCAAACTTTGATGGCAAATGAAAACTGTGCCCAGCTGAAAAGGTCAAGACAGAGATGGAGACTTGTGCGCTCAGCCAGAAAATAGATCAGTCATAACAGTGATAACTGGAAATTAACTTTTTTATCCTCATGGTGTCTGCTCCATTTTTGAAAATGCGCTGTTGTGACAAACACGTTTGATGTGAGTTGTCGGATAATGTTAATCATTCAAACTGTTTGCAGACACCATCATAAAAAGTAAGAACTGAAAATTGGGCTTTTCGGTAACACGTATTTTAGCTTCCATTTTCATTCCTTATTTTTTGTGTTGCTATAATTCTCCTCGACAGACAACAGCACATATTTAACATAAGTACACTTATATGCTAAAGGGTAAACTTGCTCAAGTGCTGCTTGTGAGAGCTGGAGTCAAGAAATCAACCAGAATCAAACACCAGTTTGGACAGCAAGTGAATGGATAGATCAATTGATTGATTAGTGTGTAAATCCTCTCTTGCAAATGCTCCTAAATCCCCTCTTCATGATTACCGCTTTGTACTGTGAATGCTAAGTAGCCAATACAGCACACACATCCACAGTGGTCGATAAGGATATTATTGCTTTGTGTTGAATTTTTCATTTCTTGTCTTCTTTTCTTAGCGGTGCTTGTCAAAGAAATGATCTCGCTTCACTGGTCACTGCATCAGTCACGCCTCAGTCTGTAGTTGCTCTGGAAGATTGCCTGGACTTTAAAATAGTTATCAGCTTGGAGCATGGGATTGTTTGCAACCTTTTTTTCCTTCTTCAGAAAATGATTTTTTTTTTCCTGTTAAATTCAGGGGTTATTCAGGCAGCCCCCAAAGCACACACTCACCACATAATCCTACATCATCTTTTTATGTCTAGTTCAAAAAAAGAAAAATCACACACAGCTCATTTTATCCTTCAGCTCTATGTGTCCCTTTTTTATTTATTTGTTTGACTGGCTCTGGAACAACATTTTCCTTATCTTCATGTTGTAAAAATAAGTAGCTTCAAGCACAAAACACCACAAAAAAGTTATCAAGTTGCTCTGGCACAAAAGTCAGAATCCATCCTTGATTACTGCCCAATGTCTGATTTGATTAAAATAAAAGTAAATATAGTAGAATATTTCATGGAATTCAGATTTTTACCTTTACTGACCCAGAACCTACAAACTCCAGTTATTTATTCTCATGGTTGCAAGTAATTTCAGTTTACACTTGTTGTTTGCATGAACTGCTAATCCCTTCTGCCTTCTTTGGGACATCTGAAACAATGAATTTTAATTGTAGTTATATAGGTATTTTACTCTCCTTTGCTCTTGAGGAAAATAATTTGTTGTTTAGCAAATAAATATTTAACTATGTTTATTAGGCACCAAAGTTCAATCAAAGCAAAATATATATGTGATGTAAAACAAACTACAGGGTGGGCCATTTATATGGATACACTGTAATAACATGGGAATGGTTGCTGATATTAAAGTCCTGTTTGTGGCACATTAGTATATATGAGGGGGCAAACTCCTCAAGATGGGTGGTAACCATGGTGGCCATTCAGAAGTTGGCCATCTTGGATACAACTTTTGTTTTTTCAATAGGAAGAGGGCCATGTGACATATCAAACTTATTGGTAATGTCACAGGAAAAACAATGGTGTGCTTGGTTTCAACGTAACTTTATTCTTTCATGAGTTATTTACAAGTTTCTCTTTGTTCACAGCCATTGACATGTCGAAGAGGTTAACACGTGAGGAGCGGATCGAAATTGTGTTGATATCTGGTGAACGCAGTAACCGGGTCATTGCAGCAGATTTCAATGCAAGACACCCTACGAGACCACCCATCTCCCATGCTACAGTTAGCAAACTGCTTGCTAAGTTTCGTGAAACTGGTTCAGTGTTGGATTTGCCAAAATGTGGACGCAAGAAAACTGTCACTAATGAAGAAACATCAGTGGCTGTCCTAGCTTCATTCAGCAAGAGCCCACAGCGTAGCACTCGCCGCATGTCACTGGAGAGTGGCATTAGTCGAACATCCCTTCGGCGGATATTAGCTACTCACAAATGGCACCCTTACAAACTCCAGCTACTGCAGCATCTCAACGAGGATGACCCAGATCGGCGCACAGAATTTGCAGAATGGGCAAAACAAAAATTGGAACAGGACCCTCAGTTCACGCAGAAGATTTTGTTCAGTGATGAGGCAAACTTTTATGTGAATGGTGAAGTTAACAAACAAAACCACCGCTATTGGTCTGACACTAACCCACATTGGATGGATCCCTCCAAGACTGTTGGAACAACAAAAGTGATGGTTTGGTGTGGTATATGGGGTACAACGATAGTGGGTCCATTCTTCATCAATGGAAACCTCAAGGCCACTGGATATTTGAAATTGCTACATGATGATGTGTTTCCCTCTTTATGCACTGAAGCTGGCATGTTCCCTGAGTTTTTCCAGCAAGATGGTGCACCACCACATTATGGGTGCCAGGTCCGAGCATTCCTAGATGAACAATTTCCTGGAAAGTGGATTGGTCGTCGTGGGCCAGTTGAATGGGCCCCAAGGTCTCCCGATCTGACCCCCCTAGACTTTGTCTATGGTGTGAGGATACGAGATGTGCCGCACCTGAAACTACGGATACTGGATGCCTGTGCTGGCATTTCTCCTGTGTGTTGCTATCAGTGTGTGAAGAGTGGGAGAAGAGGGTTGCATTGACAATCCAACACAATGGGCAGCACATTGAACACATTTTATAAGTGTCAGAAACTTGTAAATAACTCATGAAAGAATAAAGTTACGTTGAAACCAAGCACACCATTGTTTTTCTTGTGACATTACCAATAAGTTTGATGTGTCACATGGCCCTCTTCCTATTGAAAAAACAAAAGTTGTATCCAAGATGGCCGACTTCTAAATGGCCACCTTGGTCACCATTAGGGCTGGGCTATATCATACCGTTCACGGCAATACCGGTGTAATTTTGGGCAACAATAGGAAAATGAAATATCGCGATAGAATATGGGTAAAACGTGCATGCGCAGTGCCTTTGTTTACATACACAAATGGCGGCGACGCAGAATGAGAAGAGCGAAAGCGGATCGTTGAATGAAACAGATGAACCAGAATTGGTTTGTAAAAATGCTGCAACTTCAGTGGTGTGGAACTGGTTTAGCTTTCGTCCATCAGATACACAACAAAGCACTATTTTTGGTAGCGCATGCTAGCGGGCCGTCGTTATTACCGTGTTTTTTGGAAAATACGGCACACTTAAAATCAATCCTTTGATTTTTCTGAAAATCGACAGTGCCCCTTATAATCCCGTGTGCCTTATGTATGAATTCTGGTTGTGTTTACTGACCTCGAAACGATTTTATGTGGTACACGGCGCTCGAAAATCTGTCAAATGTTTTAGTACGACTTTGCTAAGCTACGAACCCGCACCGCTTGATGGATTGTCGGAGCATTACGGCTATCGTAGGCAGGAGCCTTGCGGAGTGATACGTACTGTGCTTCAACATAATATTACCGTATTGTGTGTGTATAACCTCTTTTTAAGTTTTGTGGATATTATACATGGTTATGCTGAGGATATGTCAGCCAATTTCCACTGGAAATGCCTTTTGGTTAAACTGCCAGCAAGGAATTTGCACTGTTACGTTTTTACATAACTTTAATGCACATAAAAAACAGCTGCTTGTTTAAGTGAAAATACACTGATGGGGTTTTTTGCACTAATAAAGTTGTGGAGTTGTAAAGTATTTTGTCTAGTGTCAATTATATCGTCAGTTATATCGTTATCGCAAATTTTCAAATGTATATCGTGATAAATATTTTTGGTCATATCGCTCTGCTCTAGTCACCACCCATCTTGAGTTTTTGTTTTTTTCTTAAGAAATGCAAATATTCTGCATTTATCCACTTTACTTGTGTTCATGGGTCTTTCAAACTGTTTGGTGTTGCTGAGTTTACCAGTGCATTCCTTCTTTTTAAGAATATACCACATTGTTGAGCTCACTGCTACTGAAGTTGTTGCTATCCCACCGATAGTTTTGGGGTTTTCGGCCTATGGCCTGAACAATGGCCTCTTTCCCTTGCATCATTATGTCTTCGGAGCTCATTTTAAGAGTTTCTGTAAAGAGCAACCAATTATAAGTTCAAAACTTTGAATCAACTCTAAACCTTTTTTCCATAGAATAATGAGGAAGCTGCTTCTCAGTTAATTTTCTAAGAAAATCTGAACCTCTCAAAATGTGATTCTATGTATAAAAAGTGATGAATTCCTAACTAGCTAATACAGGGTTAGGCAACTCCAGGCTTCAAGGGCCGGTGTCCTGCAGGTTTTAGATGTGTCCTTGATCCATCACAGCTGATTCAAATTGCTAAATTACCTCCTCAACATGTCTTGAAGTTCCCCAGAGGCCTGGTAATGAACTAATCATTTGATTCAAGTGTGTTGGCCCTGGGTGAGATCTAAAACCCTCAGGACACTGGCACTTGAGGCCTGGTGTTGCCTACCCCTGAGCTAATACAATACTGTGGCGGAGGTGTGGTCCCTGGCTCAGCTGGGGTGGCGCAGTGAGCTCAAGGGAGTGGTGCCAGGGAGGCTGGTGGGACAGGTGGTGATGATTTTCCTAACGAAGTCTCCTTTTTATAGTGAAGCTGGAGACCAGCTGGAAAGTTGGTGAACCGGGTGCCGAACCAAACAAAACTGTATGTGTGAAACGTCAATAAACACTCCTAAAAGTGATCAAGATAACACTGTGTCGGGTTGGTCTTTACAAACACTTTATCAAATCCCTTGAATCAAAGTCTGCACTTCAGCCACATCTTGGTTGTTAGGCTTAAAATTCATAGTAGTAGCAAAACTACTTTTGGTCCTTAGCTAAGTGACAAACATTTTTGACACAAATGGCTTCAAAACTCCAACCACGCATCTGACATTGCAGGATCTGGAAGAATGCAAGTTGATAGAGATGCACCTGTTAGTCAGTCAGTAGATAAATGGAGCATATTTGTTGAAAAGGCCTTTAACATCACAGCACAAACTTTCATATTTTAATAGACACATAGTTGGGTCAGTTTACCTGGTTGCACTTTGGTACTAGAAGATAAGACAATATCTAGATAAGTTGTTTATTTTCTGTCTGTTTTTTGAAAAGAACAATGTTTTAATTTCTTTTGATTGATTGTAGATTTGAATCCTAGTGCATAAATAATTCACCTACAGTGGTGTGGACAGACCAAAGGTAATTCAAAAGTGTACCCCGTGGTGTTACTTTTAAAGTGATTATCTACACTTTGGTCATTTTCTATACTGGTAAATGGAGACGTGTTGAAGATGGATTCCTCAGCCCACACCTGACACACAGTATGATGCAAAGCATCTGCTGATTTATGCTGGCTCTTCCCGACCATACGGCTCACATCACTCACTCCCCAGTGACCGGGCTGAAGACTTCTTCATCAAAGAGAGGGCAGAGAGGGTAATAGTTGTGTTGGGTATTGAACAAGGGTGGGAAAGGACAGAGGAACTTCTAAATCAGACAAATCAAACAAACAGCACTTCACTCGCTTCCCTCCGCCTTTTCTTATACCTCAATCAAGCCTTGTTTATTTGCTAAACGAAGATGGGATTGTGAGCACTCTGTCCTGTGTCAATAAAGCTGAAGAGGCAAAGCGATCAATGACAAAGGCATTCAATTTATGCTTAAACCTGAGGCTAATCAGCTAATTTGCTAGCTTGTGACAAGGGCTCCTTGAATGTTCTGGTAATGAGCATTAAGACTGTTGTATCATTTCACAGAAGTAAAACTATAAATAGAAAAGTTTGACTACACATTTTCATTTGTATGAGATTAGCCACCAAAAAAAGCTAATCTCATGCAAAACACAGAGAAGACCATTTTAGCGAGCAAGTAAGACACAGAAGAGCTAATATACCCTGTAGATGAATTTTTGCAGATGAGCAGATCATGGCAATTATGTCGAAATGAGTTTATAAGTGATTGTTTTGCTAAAATTAAGTTGACTTGTCAGCAGTATTTGACTAAAAATATGCATTTTTATTCCAGCATGGACTGTATATTTGAGTGATTAAGGTGCAAGGCTCTCAGGTAGCACATGGCACCTTGGTGGTGGTAGTATGGTGTTCATTCAAAGCCCTACTTTGTTTAAAATCCATGTCTAAATAGCTCATACAACCTTCTCTAATTAAACATTTATTTGATTTTCTCCTTTTGGGTGATTTCTAGAGACAAGCAGAAGACAGCATTTTCCTGTAGCTGCTGGCATGGAACCTGTTAGTGTTGGGGGAAATAAATTCTAAAGCAGCTTCCAATGCAGTGAAAATTATACCCAAATATGATTGATCTGTTTATTCTGGACTGGAGCGGGCAACCATTTTTTAATTTATCTATTTTCTTTATCTCAGTCATGCATTTTCATTGAAACAATCCTGGCTCTTTCATTCTTCCAAATGACCCCATCATGTGTGCTCGGTTTATTCAGTCATTTTCTCTCGTTTTGCTTGATGATTTCATCCACATTGTTCATTTGCCCATTCCCATTCAGTTCATTCATTTACCTGCTCACTGCAGACTGAAAGATGTGCCATAGTATAATAAAGCTGGGCACGCTGTTAGCTTCTTTGATGCCATTCTGTTCGGCCTCGCCTTTAATTAGAGCATGATAACATGTTGTTAAACTCCATCCTTCCCTGCCTCGTGTTTCCCGAGAAAGGCTCATAAATAAATTGAGGCGGACCACCACTTCTGAACTCACTGGGCTTTACAGTACACGGAGACAGGCATTGCACTCGCAGGAATGTGGAATGGGAAGTGGTCTAAAACTGGAAATAGCTGCTTCTTCTTTATCACACTGTATAAGCGATCTGCAGTAATGACACCAAAGAGTCCAGCTAACTGAATGATATCCTTTAAAATATCCCCACACAAACACTGCATAATCAGATAATCATGATCCTGTAAATCGATGAACTTTCTGCCATATATGCTACAAAAGATGCAAAATAAAATAATCTCAGGTTGCTCCATATTTGTGGTTGTTGTGTATACACCATCCACTGCTCCTTAACACATCACCGCTGGATGTCATGCTTATGTGCTTAAGGAGACGACTACAACAACAGATGAAGACTATATTCATTTTATTGGCTAAAGAAGACAATTTGCTTCTGTGGCGTGGTTGCACAGTGCAGGAGGGAAAGAGCTTTACTGAACCATAAACAAACATCCAATTTGGATCAATAAGCCGCGTGGCCAATGTCGCCTTGAGATGTTCGCTGTAAATCTCAGAGGGCCGCCCTCTCCCTCATTAAATTATAAAGGATCCATGAGCCGTGAAACACTAACGGCAAAGCATCACATTGGTTGCTAAAAATAGGAAGCCCTAGACAAAAGAGTTTCTTTTTTTTTTTTTATCCTCATTCATATTGTTACTCAAGAATCCTTTTAACCATCCACTTCTATCCTTGCCTTAAGTCAAGTAGAGAGACATGGCCAAAGCCCGACATCCCTGCAGTGCCTCGCGTGTGTTTGCTCGGTATCGTCCTTGCGTCAACAAAACAGTAACACGTCCCTGTGATGTCATGATGAGGGAGATACAGCTGTTCTGGCGGACGGGAACACAGTTGGTGAAGTGCTCCATCTCTGACAGGAGGTCCGAGGTGCATCTTGTTGCTCCAATTTAAATTTCAAATCCACTTAAAGTACATAAGTCAGGAGTGCTCCCAGCTAAAATGCAAGCCGTGTTGGGCCTGGAAGATATTTAAAAAATCATGGACATTGCACTTGGGAGGATTACATCTTCATGTGCTGAAAGGAAAAGAACGAGGGAGAGTCCCAACGCAGCATCATCATCACCTGAAAAAGGGGGCACCCCTCACAGCAAATGATGTTTATTTTAAAACAATGCTTATCATGCCCTTAGCCAAAGCCTCGTAATGAATCTCGCAACCAGTCATATGCTTTCCGTGCGGTGAGATATTGTCGTGCTCTTGGTGATGTGAAACTAATCAGGGAGAAAGAGTGGTTTCCACACTGGTGACTTTTCAAGGCCCTGTGGTATAAATATCAACCATCTGTGAGGCCATCTGCATTGGGGTGCTATATCATGCACCAAGGCCAAACTACCAAACACAGACAGGTTGCCTTCCGTGGCACAATTTACACTGCATGCAAGACAAAGTAACCTATTGCACAATCGCTACTGTCAACAAAGGATATGCCCTCATACCTCATGTTGAGCTGTCATCAGCTTATACATAACAAAGCTCCTCATTTGAAATGATAGTGTCACTGTTGTTTAATGTATTCTACAGCCACATACTCTCCTCTGCTTCCAGATCTCATTTTTGTGCAGAAAGACTCATTTTAAAAGGGGAAAAATGTTGGCTGTCAGGTGCATTTTCATTCAAGTGTGTTTATCTGGACTAAGAATCCAGGAGGACTGTTGTCACTGCAGGTGAAACGTGTCTTTTGAACCTGGCGATCCATCATAGTTACACTGCTAATATTGCATCAGTTCCGAGGATTCCTTGCTTTTGTATTTCACTACAGTGCATGCTGCTCACTTTCTGTAAATACTGACCTCTGCAGAAAAGAGCTGTGATGAAACTGGGATGTTCCTTTTTTTCTTTTCATGGAAAAGCAGGAGAAAGAGAATGCAAACAGGGAAGAGAGACAAAAGGGACACGCGACACTAAAGACCTCAGTTTTACCACTACCGCTATTTCTCACAACATCTGGAATTATGTTGTTGAGTCTCATCCTCTGCTTTCTGTGCACATATCTTCTTTTCTGTTCTTCTTTTTTCAAAAGTGTGTGTGTGTGTGTGTGTGTGTGTGTGTGTGTGTGTGTGTGTG
>NW_024582449.1:1403659-1415522 GCF_018398535.1 Haplochromis burtoni
TGTGTGTGTGTGTGTGTGTGTGTGTGTGTGTGTGTGTGTGTGTGTGTGTGTCTACTTGTGCGTGTGAAACATTGTTTCAAGCTATCTAGTTATTGGAACGGAAAGGAATGGCGGAAGGCTGGTGCTGAAGAGCAGGCCTCTTGAGGGGGGAAGAGAGAGAAGAGAGGGGCCACAGGCAAGTGAAAATCCTTTTTTGTTGTTTCTGCTGATTGTTGAGACACAGAAGAGGGGGATTAATTTGTCTCAAGGTCTGACAACAACCATCAACAGACAGCAGCTTTTCCCCCTTTTTTTTCTTTTTGTTTGTTTATATAAACTGGTGCCAGTACGGGGTGTGGGATGACAGTTTTGTAAAGATGCACAGAATAATCAGATCATAGTCAAATATATAACATGGTAAACGAGAACAAATATGCCCTATGATTCCAGACAAATCTTTAAATTGAATTCCTTTAATTATAACTATACATCATCATAGCCTGAATAATATAGTTACAAAATGCATACCTTTTGGGGGCTTTAACATGTGGACTTCTGGATTTCCCTGTTCCTATTGTAAAGTCACACCAAATCCTCAAAAAACAGTTTAAGACAGCAATATTTCAAATACTGATGTAGTATAGTAGCTGTAGTATCACCAAAAGACAAAGAACTTTCCCAAAAATATATGAACATTTGTAAAAAAGTAAAATACGTATAGCAGATTTTTTAAAAAACAACAACGTCGTGTGGTTTTTGGAAACACTGTAGTTATGAGGAATACAAGGAAAAATAAGCTTTAGGGAAAATGGGACAAACATTATAGCCTGCATATTATAGTCTCTTAAAATATATGTTGGCTTCACTGATTTAAAAAAATAAAAATAAAAAATAATTACTGTATTGAGAAGGCCATTCATTTTACACGCAAGCCTTATTATTTCTCATAAAGACACATGATATTTTCTGCAGCGGCTCGTAGCAAGAAGGGACACAAATATAAAGGTGCAGCTTTTCAAGACATTCAGTGTTATCTAAAGTGGAAAAATATTAACATCACAGAGAAATATAATAACAAAGATAGTCTAGCTGCTATTTAACTTCTGGTAACTACACAGTAAGACATGTAATACCAGTTCTAAAATATTTTCGTCTCTAATAACTGGTTGTAAACCTTTAAATGTTTGGTCACACAGTCATGAACCCTAATCCCGCCCCTTTTTCCTGTTGGTCCCTTTTTTTTCTTCTTCAGTGGAATAAACACCAGTGCCAACCAGTCAGTGTTTTATTGATACGGAGCAGAATGCTGTAATTTTAAGTGTTAATGGCTTATGTCAAAAAAATAAGAAGGAAAAAATGCAATGAAAAACTTTTGTTATCAAAACTCTGGTTCTCAGGTGGTGAATTCTGCATTACAAAGAGCATTGTTCATTTACTGTATATTGCATTAATATACAGATCAAAGATACAAAAATATAATTCCAGTGTCTCAACTTCACATGCAGTTTTGTTTAATGGGACTGTGTGTAGCTATTTTTCAGCTTGCATGATTTTCATTCAGTGATACGTAAACAGATTCCTGTCAGACTTCTGTCTGCTGCACCTAACTATCGACTCCCAGCCACCCAACAAGCAGAGCGTGTGTTGCCTGATGCTCAAGCATGTGTAAGAGAACTTCAGACTCTAGAGGTCTCCATCCTTCAGCATCCCCTCATCATCATCCACCTATTCTCCCTCCTCCTCCTCCTTCTCCTCTCTGGCATTTTGTGCAGCGGAGGAGGATAGGAGGAGTGACTGCTGAGGAGGAGACAGAGGGGACTCTGAGACAACACGTCCCACGCCAGAGCCAGACAGCCAGGGAACTTTGATTTGACGCCAAGTAGCCTGCGATCAAAATTACAATGAAAAGAAAGAGCCTCGTTTCTTCCTCCTCGTCTTCTCCTTTTTCTTCTCGGGAGGCTTAGATATGTCGGGCGTGTGCAACATATGATGTCGTTGGACTCATAAGCTCAATGAAGATTTATCTCTGATTTCGGTCCTTAATTCGCTGATGGTGCCGCTTCGTTGTGCTTGCGCTTAGGTCAGCCGAATGAATTTGAAGGCAGTCTGAGCGCATTGTTTCCAGCTCCGTTACATATGGGATTTCGAGCCGTGATGTCTGCAATCTCTCGCTCTTTGTTTCTGGGTAAGTCACTTTCCATTTCTTTAAAAGACCGGATTTATTTATGTAAAAGCAGCGCTGGCGTGTTGCTCTGAAAATTGAGGATGTGAACACCGAGGTTCATTTTTCGTATATATTTGAATATAATTCTCTTTCGTTGTTTCACGTGTCGTTAAGACCACATCTGACAGCTTCGGTTCAGAATGATGTCAGAATATATCTGTTGTCTATTTTCTCTTCCCCCTTATGACACTTTAAGATTTGGGTGAGAAATGACTACATTTACATTTAGATTCATCTTCAAAAACGCAAACGCGCTGTAGCCAACCGTGCGCTTTCTCTCAAGCTGGGAGCTCTCGAAAATGGGACAAATTAAAGCAACGTGAAGGGGATAAAAGTTCACCTGACCCCTCCCTTCAAATCTGCTTTCAAGATTTATTGACCCTGCGCGTTCTTTTATTGGCATTTTCTTCAAAGGCAGGCCCGCAGCAGATGCACAAAAACCTCCTTTGTCATATTTAAACAAAGGGAAATAATTCATTAATTTCAGTAACCACCAAGAAAACACTAGGCTAGAAAAAGATCTCTATTCTAGCTCTTCTGGATGTCAGTGATTAGATTTGTTAGGATAATTGTTAGGATAGGATATCTTGAAAGGATCTCTAAAAAGTCTTTTTTTTTTTTTTAATTGTTACTCTTATTTTATTATATCATAAACCATAGATGGACCTCTTTTTATTTTATAGAAACAGAAGCTTCATTTCTCTCCAAGGCTTGATTTTATCACTACTGCTATTTGCTGTGTTAACAGTAATCCTGCTTCTATTATTACTGTTACTAATATTATGGGATTGTAATGTAGAGGGGGCCTGGAACTGTTTCCAGGTCTGAAGCTCAATGAGGAATGTTTAATTCCACTGTGACCTCTCTGACTGGAAGTTACAGTTAGCACTGCGGGACGGTGTGTTAAAAATGACAGCCAGTGCGAGGTGTTATTCACCCCACTGCTGTCTCATCACCTGTGGTGTAACTGAGGGGAAAACTAGTTTTGAAAGCCACAGATTTGAAAAGACAAACTAACAAAAGATTTTAAAGTTTGAAAATTGTCTTTGACTGGGTGCTAGAAAAACTTTGAACCCCCACCCTGGTTGAGAGTTAGATTGGTTGAGTGTAGCCATATGAGGAGAAATCCACACGGCTCGTGCGCTCTGGTCTGAGTCCCGAGGTCGTGCTCTGGTAGTTTCTGTGTGGCTTGCTGCTTGTTGCGTATTGCAGTCTGGAGAGAAATCAAAAGACCTCGGCATTTGTTTTTAATTTTCTATTCCATTAGTTTAGACATACAACTGATGTTATTTGCTTATGCTTGATGTGGTTTGTGCTGCAGGCTTGTAAATGCTTGGGGAGTTTGTTATCTTCGTCTCCCATTATTCAGTCACTGACATATTGTGGTGATATGTCTGTGGAATACCCTGTCCAATGCCTAATGCGTTCAGTGGAGAGATCCTCGTCCCTCTGGACCTGGTATAAAATAAATAGATAGTTGAAGGATGGAGATATGTATGGATAAGCTAACCTGTCATGGCTTACATTGGTAGACCAGCAAGTACAAAGAGTGTGGTACACTGTAATGCATACTGATCCTCTGTTAAACTAAAGGAGCTGACTCTGCAGAGAACACTGCATGCAAGTAAATTTTAGGTTTAGGTCAAAAAGCACTCTGTAACACTGGGCAATGATGTAGGCTATTTTAAGCTAAGCATGCAGATTATCATAACACCAGCAGTGCTTTTCCGGTAATGACGATCTTAAATAACGCAACCGGCTCATTCAGGAGAAGGCGAAAACATTACACATTATCCCTAAATAATAGCAGTTGTTTGCTTTTCTTAAAATAACCATATGACTGCGCCTTGAGTATTAAATGACTTGTTGCCATGGTGAGGTATTTTTCCCCTCCTTTGTCATGTTTAAGACAACGGAAAGAAAACTAGTTTGTGCAGCGATGTGACTGGATGGCATGTTCAATACAGTTGGAACCGGGGTCACACGTCTCTCATCCAAGAACAAAACATCCATCAGTCATCCAAAAGAGTATTCACCCACCCCCCAACCGAGGGGATATGCAGCTTTTCAAGCTTGGCTGCTTGGCTGTACCATACCGAAGGACTTTTTTCCTCTGAATTTATAGCCTGCGTTAATTCAAGATCAACTAAAAGGCCAAGCAGAGGGAGGAGGTGGCTGTTTTATTCTAAAAGAGGATCAATAGTCATTAATAGGGGCTCCTTTTCTTTTAATTTGGATTTGGCTTCGCAAGTCCTGAGACATCCTTAAATTAATATCTGTTGGAAATGTAATATCCACTGGTCACATTACAGATAAGTAGCACAATTAATTGCCACAGAGAGTTCAATAGCTCCCTTCGGTAACTCTGCTGATGTGAAGTAAGAATCAGAACAAGGTCATACAAAACTGAACAAATCAAGTAACTCAGTAAGAGCACAGGGCACGTGGCAATTTGGCCAGGTAATGGAGACCAGTGATTGATTGCGTGTCTGTCCCAGTGCCAGGATTAAATGATTCTGAATGGGGGGAATTTGAAAGTGAAATGACTGTCCAAAAAGTAATAACACAATCTAAGTCACTTGACGGAAATCTAATTTGAAAGTATGATTAGCTTTTATATGAGAGCCGAACCTTAGCACCTTTGCTTCTTTTTCTTTTTCCTGCATGGCCTTTTGGGCCTCAGTGTCTAAGAAAACTGCAATGTGATCACTGCAGTACAGCAGGCTCTTAGCATTAAGATGTGTGCTGATGTCCACATTCATACAGTATAACACTGAGAAGATGGCAGTGCCTATGCAAGTATGCTAGTGTGTGATGTAGATAAAGAGAGCAGTGGCTCCAAACAGAAATTCTGTCCCCATTCTATATTTAGCATGTCTGCCGGGGTAGGCAGAGGATCTCTGAAATGTGAAGATGACAGGAGCCTCCTGAGCCAGAGGTTATGAAGTGACATCTTGATGTGTTTGTGCCTGAATCACACTCCCACACACACACACACACCCTGCCAAAGACTTCTGACATTCCTGCACACCCAAAGACGTTCCGATATTTGACGTCTAGTTACCATACATTAAGGCTTAGTTTTGATCTTCTTTTGACTCATGTCGTGCGTCAGTGTTATCATTTGGCATCCCCGTTCTATATTCTCAGCTTTGAAGGTATTTTGTTTGTTTTTTTTGGGGGGGGGATATGTGGTGACTCTGGAAGCTCTGCTTTGCAGGACTTGAACTTGTGTGATGTTTGACTTCTTACTTGCATGAAGAGTAATCTCATATTTTTAAAGCATAAACCATTCAGTTATTTTCAATTTTACTTGAATTACCAAGTTCAGTTAATTTTCTTAGTCGTTTCACACATTGGGACTAGTGTGGTTTTACACAAAGTGTGTGTAAAAATCCCTATCATTTAGCGCGAATGCAGGACTTACAGTAAAGTGTAGCTGCAGCTGTTGAAGGAAATTTTGTACCAATGCTTTTTGTTGAATGACTTCCCTTGCACCTACAATGTCAGTTATTTTACATGCAGAACGAAGTGTAAAAACACTTCCATCCAGAGAGGATTGTATTACTCAAAACAAAAATGCAGAATCTGACTGGCTCATCAAGGGCAGAGCCCTCTGGAATACAAAACCTGCAACAATGGTGACTGAAGAGGCCTACACATGAGTGCAGAGGTCCTGCTGTCCTCAAAACAATTGAACCATATCATTAGCAAACACTGATTTGCCTTCCAAGCACTTTCCTTCTGATGTGTATGGCCTTTAAATGACAGCATGGTTCCCTGAATAACAAGCCATCCTCTTTTTGTACCTGGGGGGATTCTTCATGTTTCATTGATTGTGGTGCTTTTAGTTGGAAGGTCTTTCTATTCTGTCGCAGCAAACCGAATGCCACGCTTTGAATGAGAGCGTTTGTAGGTGAAAGTCTAACTGCTTTGTACAGTAAGTGCTTTTATTCCTGGAGGATCGAGGCAGGTTTGTGTTTTCACTGAAACCGAAGACATCCGACGGAAAAATACACAAAGATTGTACCGCTGCAATCGTCTGCAGTTTTCCACAATATTTCTTTGTTTGGCAGTTCCTTCATCTTCATTTCACCACACCCGCAATTTCCGAGCCACCCGGTCGTTATTCTGCACGAGCCGTTTGTCGCTTGCGTCCTGCGAAATGAAACACACATGCGTAGACAGAGGTGGGTTTGTGTAGTGTTTCTGACCTACACAAACCCGGCCCCTTTCATCCGTCACTGGGAAAATTACTCCCAGATTATTTTGGAAAGTATGAACAGGAACTGCCTATTTCACTTTACTGCTAATCTTTGACAGATGTTCTGGAGAAGCTCACGTTCACATTAACCAGAGACACATGTGCAGTCTATGCTGGGCTGAACAGCAGTATTAATGAACGTCAAGACTCCACTGATAGTCAGGATGATCAGATTGAGCTGTGACACATTTTAAAGGAAAGCGAATCTGGTTACTGAGTGGAGGAAATATTTTCTTCTATTAAGTCGCTAATATTTTGCAAATGAGCTTTTAGGGCTTAAACATTTTTTTGATCAGTTGATTAACAAATTGGAAGAAAATGAACCATCGCAATTAGGGGAAAAAAAGGAGAGTAGCTGTAAAATAAAACAGCAAAAGCACATACACTTTACGGGAAACATAATTGTTCCACCTGCATCTGCTTTTATTTTTAATGTTTGCATCTGGCAAGAAAATGTGCTCTAGCCATGTTCTTTACTTGTTTACTGCAACCATTTGATCTTCTTTTACAATATCCATTCATAACAACTAAACTAGCTTAAATCTTATTTATGGTTATGTTAAAGGAACTCCCGTCACATAGGGATAGGGAAAGATTGTGGTCTTTGTTATTTACTGAAAAAGTCAACAGTGGCTATAAGAATGAGACACAACTTGATTGCAGTATTTAGCACAGCATTGTTTAGAGTATTTAATGTTTAAACTAAAACTTCGGGATTCAGAACTTGCCCTCTGAATAGCTAGTATTCACCCCGACCATTTACCAGTGAACTCCACGAGGCAAACAAATCTCAAGAACATGTTGGAATCAAGCACGCAGCAAGAATATGTTTGCCTAAAGTGTGTTGTGCAATCCAGATTAGTTCTGTATACTCATTTGTTGAAAGCAGTACTGAAACCAGGAACGCCTCCACTGATTTTTTGTTTTGGCTGTTTCACAACAGGCTGGACCAGATGTCACCTTGGGGAAGGGGTGCATCTGAATTAATAAATCAAAAAATCAATAGCTCATTTTGTCATTTTGATCAAGTGTCTTATTAGATGAGCTCAAGGCAGCGTTCACCTTACAAAATAACCCTTCACCTCATCACTTGACCCTACTTCACATAGCTCTCTCACCAGCTGACCTAAGTATATAGATGTAGTTAACCATGCTTTTTACTTAACCTGCAGCCATCATGAACAATACAATATTTTAGTGCTAAGCATGCATATTTCATATGATCATGTTAGCAGTGAATTAAAGTAGCAACAGCCTAGCTTGCTCCCACAACCGATTAGCATGACCCTTTTTTGTTTCCTCTGCACCACACCATATTCTGCTGACTTATCTGCTGATAAACAGATTTGCTCTTTTGAACATCCTTTTAGAGTACTGTGCAAAAGTCTTGAGCCACCCCTCATTTGTTTATATTTGGCTTCCAAGGAGCCAGATGTTTCTCCAGGCTTTCTAAAGGTTTGCTTTTTCACTCCATTCCTTGTTCCTGACCAAGGAATGGTCAGTGCTTAGTCACCATGAGCCAGTGCTTAACACTGACTCATGAATCAGCATACAGTAAATACTGTGTCCTCACATAACAGACAAGTTAGAGCAAAAACATTTCAAATAATGAGTTGTTTCTTTAGGTGTATGTTTACTAGCAGACTTGTGCAAAAACATTAGCCGAATTAGCTGAATCTATGAAAAAATAGCAAAAATAATGCTTGTCGCAGTGTGTCGAGGTACGTCAAATAATACAAGAACTGGACTGCTAATCAGCTGCAACAGTTCTGAATCACAATTTAAAATTTCTGGTTCAAACTGTCATCAGTACAAAGGTAGTCAGGAGAGAGTAGCTACAGCCATCTGTAAAACACAGTGGAGGCTCCTTCATCGTCTGGAACTGCATGATATTATAGATCTTTGTTAAAATCCATGGAATTATGACCACAGAAAAATACAGTCACATTTTAATTCACCATGCAATTCTATCTGGAAAGCATCTGATTGGCAAAGGCTTCATTTTTCAGCACGACAGTGATCCCAAACACTCTGCCAGTGCAGTAAATGCATACCTGGACAGAAAAACACACACTGGATCACCATCAGTCATGGATTTGCTTCCACAGAGCCCAGACCTCAATATCACCGAAGCAGTGTGGGATCATCTTGACAGAGAAGAGAAAGGCAGCCAACATCCAAAGGAGAGCTTTGAATGTCCTTCAAGAAGCCTGGAGAGCCATTCCTGCTTAAAGGTGTTCATACCAAAGGCTCCTTAGAATTCTAAATATATTGTTTTGCCTCATATACTGTATTTGCATTTATGTTTGCACATGTCTCAGTAAATTATCACACCTACTTCCCAATTATTTACCAAAAAATAAAGAAATGAGAGTACAGTACTTTTAGTAAATACTGCCACTTTGTTAGAAAACACGTTCTCGTCCTTTTAATCTGCTTAACAAGCAATAGTGATGGATGGCCTCCATCCATGATCTCGAACACATCCTTGGTTACCAAAGTTACACATCCAATGACAGTGACCATTTCTGTCAAACTAACTTGTAGAAAATTATGGTGAAGATTTATCAAAAGCATTACAGGTTCTGACCAAGTGTCAGTATGAAATGTCTTTAAAGTGAGAACAGGTTGTAAAAACGGGTTGCAGATTTGCCACATTAGGATCAGATTGTACAAAAATGAAGCAAGCTGTTTAAAATTTGAATAAACTATAATTCTGATAGGGAGAAAATGTGTAGGACAGTGAATGAGTGGTTGGAAACATGGTGTTGTTCTCAGCAATCTGTGATCTATTCTACCGTGGCCATTTGCTCCAAAGGGAGGATTCTTGCCTCATTTGCAGAAGTGATACACTGTGAAAGTAAATGAAGCTAACTCGGTTACTAGCTTTATAATTTCTTGGAAAATCTGAAGTGATTTGCTGCTTGTGAGCATAAATGTTTTAATCAAGGTCTATGATTGTGTTATGTAAGCAGCGGGCAGATCAAAGAGTGAACAAAGCTGAGATAAACACTGATGCGATTGGTGAGGTGGAGCAAAGAAGTGTCTCCCATTGATTCACCACACGGAAGGTCTGTCTTGATATTAATTTCTTTGCGGCTATTGACAGTACTAGAAGCAGGATGCGGCCTATCGCCAATCAAGCGTTCTTCAGCTGCAATCAAAATCCACACACCTTGCAAAAACACCATTTAAAATGATTTGTTTATCAGTGGTGGGGGTTGAGATGCTATCATCTCTGAGCTCCCAGCACTGTTGTGGTGCTTTCAAGTGCTTTCTGCCTTAGTGAAAACTGGCAGCGCGGAATAAAGCTGGCATGCTTGTCTTCTCTAAGCAGAACATGCTTTTGATCTATGTTCTCTGTCTCTGAAACCAGGTATATCTCTTGTTTTCTATGCAGCTGTGCAATCCAACTGTGCAGAAAAATAAACTGCTAAAAAAGCCTATTGCTCAGCTGCCTTTCATTTTCAAGCAGGTTGGGACAGGGCTTACACTTACTTAAAGAAAAGAAAGTTACACTACTGATTAAACATTTATAAGCAATTATCAGCACACAGCGGTCAAGTATCCATGCCTCACCAAAGTCACCTGGAAGCTTGTTAGGATGATTGAAAATAACAACATGTGAATTTACTGGTTTCATATAACTTGTTTACTCAAAAGACTGGACCTCGATCGAATGCTCGGAAGTCTTCATTTTTGGACAAGTCTCTCGCATGGTTCCATTTCCAGTGTACTGTCTGCCAATAATTGATCATTTCCTACCAGTCTTACTTTAATTGGTCATGGGGTGCACCTGTCAGAACCCAGTGTGTGTGGTGCCTCATGTCACACTGTGATTATTGATTATTGTGTCCAGATTCCAACTTGTAAGTTTAAATGGCATCATGCTACTTAGATGGGAATCAGCAAGAGAGCACAGCCGGACTATGACCACAGGGAATCATCTCCATAAATCTACATAAATCAGAGAGGATTTTTTTTTTTCAATTCTGAAATGTATATGAATTAATTCCAGCGTGTCACCAATGCACAAAATATTGATTTGCCTTTCTCTCTGCGTGGAGTTCGGCTGTAATTCAATTCCACAAATTGACTGCAAATGAATGAAAGCAACTTGCACTAAGCCAAACAATGAGATCCTAAGTGAGTTTTTCTTTCCACCCTCTTCTCACACTTTTCTGACTGACTGAACAGGAGGAAATGTTCCACGTCGCTCTAGTTAGACGCCTGCCGTTCCTTTCAATTTGAAGCAGTCGAGTAGCCCAGCAAGCAGGACACTCCATTAGGTGTTTTGAATGCGCACGCTCCTTTGTCTCACTCCATTTCCTCTTTTGCCTGCCAGTCTTCCCTAAAGCCTTCGTTGCTTTAATCAGCAGAGGCCCTTCTGCCCTTCAGACATTTATCTTCACCTGCGCTTGGTCATCACAGCGCAGCCAGGAAAGACCCAAAGATGGATGCTGTTGGAGACAGCGAGAATTCAATGGTCATCGATTAGAGAGGCATAAGAAAAAAGTGGTTACCTGCACGAGACCTGAGCACCATCTGGAGGATCCCTTCCTCCCTTAGTGGATGATAGCATGAAGTCAGATCTCTGCCCACTGTCCAGCTGAGATCTAGGACAGTTTTATATCGGCAGGGAGGCAAGAAAGTTGTAACTTTAGTAAATTTAAACAGTGGCCTTAATCTCTTTATGGACTGTAACAAAAGTTTGGAAATGACCTTTTAAAGCTCTTTATAATATGCAATTCTGCTGATAATTCTTCATAGGAATAAAATCCCTTGTCATCAGAACCTCACCTTGTGTAATTGCGCTTTAGTAGAAACTGTAAAATTCCATAATTAGGGTCCAGGCTTGGGTTGGCAGTCCTGTTCTCCTGCAGTGGATGTTGCGTGATGGATGATTTCATTATTCAACCACAATGCCGGCCACTTGGTCTTTCATACCACAGCGAAAACATTGTAAACCGAATATCATTGATCAGCTGCTCCATTGTCCACAAATTAAGTATATAATACCACTGATTGCATTGCAGTCAGTATTTTCAGATTTAAGCACCTAGAGCCTTTTACCGGGTGAAAAGGTTGAGAAGTTTTGTTGTTTTCACTTTTGATAAAGTAACTTATGCAGGCACTCAGGCTGTGGTCAGGGTACAGCATGATGTCAGTGCTGAAAAAGCTTTTTTCCCCTCTTGCCCTCCCGTCTCTTTTCCCCCCTTCCCGGCAAAGTAGTTCAGAACAGATGGCACCACCACCTTTTTTTCCGACTCGTTAGACTTGACTTGTTGATGAAATGGAGCCTTTACGCTATACTGCCCATGCAGATGTTTAGCTGTACATATTTCTGTGTGTGCATGTGTGTGTGTGTGTGTGTGTGTGTGTGTGTGTGTGTGTGT
>NW_024582449.1:1415542-1445221 GCF_018398535.1 Haplochromis burtoni
GTGTGTGTGTGTGTGTGTGTGTGTGTGTGTGTGTGTGTGTGTGTGTGTACACTCTCCTATAAACTGCCCTGCAGCAAAGGAGGGAGAGTCCACAGCCTAAAGGTATCTAAAGTATAAATGTTACATTTACATCTTAACAGCCTCTATATTTTTTCCAGGACCAGGAAAGCAACTATATGGCTTTGTATAGATATAAAGAGAACAGTGTGGAAAGTTTTTATGTTTGCTACTGCTGCATAGCCACATATATACCCGAGTGCTCTGCAGCACAACAACCCTGCAATTAGCCAATGCAGAGCTCATTCAACAAAAATTTTTGCCATTCTGTTTGTGACATTTTCTACAGTTTCCCCGAGTGCGGCCCTCTTTAGCCTGGTCTGTCATGGAGTTTGTCAGGCTCAACTTACAGAGTACCACATCTCTTGCTAAGAAACAGACAGGGGCTTAGGACTGCATTCAAGATGCCTGTTATGGTTTGGCAATGTTGTCCAAACTGTCACATTTTGTATGAAACTTGTCTTATTGTAGTTGCTGGATGGAAGTGTTTAAGTGTCTAAAACTGTTGTAGTAGCAAGCGAAAACTGCACTTTACTTCGAGTTTGATGTCTCTCTTAAAATTCTTAAGCATGTAGCTTTTTTCTGTTTTGGACTTTCCGTTTTTCTCCCAGCATCAACCCTATTTTTTTTTAATGCTATGTCTTTCTTCAATAGGGAAATCAAGAGTGCTATAGCATTTGGCTTGATTTGCTGTCTGGGATCCAAAGAAGCTGAGGAGGAGGAAATAGCAGAGTTTGCAAATTCAAGCTCTTAAAATAATTAAAGTTGGCGTGATGACTCTGCTTTCTAGACGGAACCAAGCTTTAAAAAAAAGGCAGCACTGGGAATTACCACACAGCTACAGCGAGCTGTGTTGTACTCGGAAATTAGGAATAATGAAGGTTGCTATATGCAATATGCAGATAAGATTACATTAAAAATCTGTCAGTGTGGAATGAAATAAAGCTTTTGGCCACTGACCCATCATAGTAGAAAAATAAACATTTTTTTCTATTTAGAAGAGGGAGATGTTGTTTACTCTATTAACCTTTCCTCTCGGTTGCACTCTTGACATTGAACAATGTGGAAGAGGCCGACTCGTCGCTGGCCCTTTTGCTAATGAGGCAATTAAGTCTATCCTGTGTTGGTTGAGCAAGGGGCCGGGAGAGCAAGCCAAGTCATCTGCTGTCTCAGCAAACACCAAGCATCTTAGCCATGCCGCAGTCAGAATATATAACAAGCTCTCCTTTGTTGTAATGGTCTTCCATTCCTTGTGGTTCTCCCTTGTCAGTGTGACCCACAGCACAGCTGGAGATCACAAGCACCATCAGGCTCTGTTTATCTAAGTGCACTGAATGGTGGCAAATGGAAATTGAAGAAAAACACTAGGTTAAAATAATGTTTGAGCTATACTCGGAAGCTGTTGTGAAGCTGTGGTGGAAATTGGGTAGGATAAATTTGGTCATTTGTTAAAATAATGTAAAAAACACAGTGGGCACTATTTAGGAATCAAGTTCCAACCGTCCATCCATTCTCTTTTGCTTATCTTTATCAGGGGGCTGGAGCCTATCCCAGCTATCATAGAGCGAGAGGTAGGGTACACCCTGGACAGGTCGCTGGTCTGTCTCAGGGCTAACACATAGGGAGACACAAACATTCGCACTCACATTTACACCTATGGGCAATTTAGAGTTTCCAGTTAACCTAACCGCACTAACTGCTTATCTTTGGACTGTGGGAGGAAACCAGAGTACCCGGAGAGAACCCATGCAAACATATGGAGTGAATAGAAAGACCTTGGCCTGATGGTGGAATTGAACTCAGGACCCTCTTGCTGTGGGGCAAGTTGCCTCTTTTGGAAACACAGTGATCAAACCCTGATACAAGGTTGGTCAACATATTAAAATGTTCTAACCAGCCAAATTAATAAAAGAATTTATATATCTATACAATTATTCTAATAAGACTCTCCGTAGGCGCCTTTACGCTACTCTCAAACCTAAGCAAACAAAGCGAAATGGAAGGACTACCTTGTAGTTGCTATGCTACTACATTAGCAAAACTAAGCTAACGTACAACTTACTCGCCTAGGAAAAGACCGGTAAAAATGCAATGACTCAACAAATGATATGTAGCTGGTATATTTGTTCAAATACCTAACTCTATTTGCCATGTTTCTTTTATAGTATGGCTTATTTGTGAAGAAAAAAGAAAGACTGAATGACTCTAACACCTCTAATAGACTGCATCCTGTTGTCAGGGGTGGTGTATGTCATGTTCAGAGTTTTATTTTAGTACATAATGGAGTAGAGTGAGGAACTGATCATAGACTCAAAGGTTCTCTCTGTCTTTTGAACCTGTATGCTGATATCAGAGCAATCCAGATGCATGTATGACACAAAGACATATTATACAACCACGTGCATACATCATTGATAGAGAAGCTGTCAGTGTGTGAGGCTCATACCTGATTCCCGTTCTTGACACATCTGAGTGGCAGTGTGGAATTGTGACTTCCTTGAGCACTGTCTAGGATAATGTTGATTGCTGTGAAATGTGCTGCATGCATTAAAAACATCCTTGCTACCCATTTAAATGTGTTTGACAGCAATTAGCATGTTTACGCCCTCTTAGCCTACTGACTGTCTGCTATGAGCAGCTGCTGTGTCATACAAAAGGGGCCAGCGTTAGGGCCTAAGTTAATGTGTTTAAGGGATGCACAATTCTAACGAGCGATAACCGAAGGCTTACGGCTGCTCAGAGGGGATTAAGGGACGTCGTTGTCTGTCTTAAAGCTCAGGCTTAACCATCATATTCCTTTTTTTCCCTCCTCCATCTCTCCTCCCTGGTAATGAATCGCCAGTATTCCCTGACACAAGGCATGAAAAAAAGAACATCTTACTCGGTAGGGAATAAAGATGGCTGCTCATTAGCAGCGGAAAGGTGTACCGAACCAGAAAGAGGAGATGTCTGAGTAGATTTGTTTGAAATCAATGCTTGTCTTCTGAAGCTTCATCTACAGTATGGGGCTGCCACAAGATATCAGGCAAGATTTCCAAAGAACTTATGTCGGCATGCAAAAGTGTGTGCATAAGCCACACAGGCATTTGTACATTTTTCCATGTTACAGCAGAAGGACCACTAAGGCTCCTTTTAGCATCAGATTTCAGCCTTCTTGTGCAGGTTTCGCTGTTGGCTATAACATATCTGCCTTTCATCACGTGACCTGATCAATACGGAGAGATTAGCCATGCATGGCGTGAGACACGGGTGCCCCCGAAGTTGCAGGACCGTCACAGAGGTGACGGTTTTCAATTACAGGACACTAAAGATGCATAGTGGCAAGGGCACCACAAAAAGAGCACAGTAAGCAACAATCTGCATTGGCAGCTGGCCACATGTGTTCGCTGCATGCTGAAAGCACCAAGCATGACAGATTACATGCCTTTTCAGCAAAATATACTAATTTACCCTGAAAGCACATGAAACTTTCTTTTTTGTCTCACTGGAGAAATACATGCTTGAGTTGTAGGCCTACTGCAGATGAGGTTACAGCACAAGCCATTAAACGTTTACTTTATGCTTTGGTGGTATTTAGTATGTAGAGCAACGGGTTAGAGGGACAATTTAAAGCAGTCTTGTTACAACAAGATTGAGGCAAATGATACGACTAACCTTTGGCTCCATGCATATACCTGCGCTGTCATTTATCTAAAGCGGGCGGTCCTGTGCTAAGATAGATAGACCAGGGCACAGTTTTTCTGAGGTGACATCAATAGCTCTGTCACTCGCCCCTGTGGCGCCCGATCGGGAGACCTTTACCATTGACATGCAAGTTAGCGCTTGATTGTCATCTGGTAACTGTACTACACCGAGTCTTTGGGGAAATCACAATGCAACTGTATCGGCTTATTTTTGATTATTATCAAAAGTTATTGCATTGAGCATTCCTTGCGACATGGTTAGAGCACCGCCCACTCTAACATCGCCTTCATTTCCATATTTCACTCCTGTTTCAGCACATATAATCGAAATTCAGATTCAGTGGAAGGGAGAATAGAGGTTATGCTGTAGGGGTTAGAGAAGGGTATTTAATCCGCCCTGTCTTGTGGGTGGACATTTCGATGTATTACTGCACACATTATTATCTGAATTAATTAGCATGAGCAGCAGAATGTAGGTTTTGCAAGCCTTCATTATTTTATGTATTGATTTTTGTTTAACACACCTGTAGTTGAGCTCAAGTAATCCTACTTATTGTTTATTTATCACTCCTGCCACAGCTAAAAGATATTTGAGTGAAGAGCAGAAAAACAAATAGATGCCTTTCTTTCTTTCTTTTTTTGGTAGACTCCAAATGTTCTCCTACATTGCCAGTGTTTGCCTGCATGGCATTGGAACGCAATAGAAGCATGACTGATATTTCACTAGACTTACCAGCATGGTCATTAATCCTAATATTTGGACTGTAGCCACCATCCACTCCCAGCCGGGGCTTGACTACGTGTAATCATAGGCGTACACCCTTGTGTATTGGGCTGCAGGAAAAACACTACACGCTCAGAAGCTTAGTCCATCAATCTAAGAGGCCAGACATTTTTCCTCCAACCCCGATGTCAGAGGATTTCACATGGCACCCTCCCCCTTCCAGGCGGAATATGTTTATGAGCCCTTTCTCTTACTGTCCTGTCTCTTCCTAGTCCCCACTTCCTCTTATGAGACGAGGGGGTCTGAGCAGACAGCGCCTGCATAGCTCCCCGCTGCAGGGGCGTGATGGATGGCCACTCAGCTATACGTGCCTTACTCACCAGAGGCCGACCATATTTCTCCTTCACTGCCCGCGTAGGCCTGCATCTGCATGAAGACTGTCAAAGATGCTGTTTTCTGTGAGCTCAGCAGGGCTGAGGCAGAGTATTTGATTAGATGTAATGGAATTAAAGTAATCTGATTCCAAAAAGATGACATCTGTAATCTGTTGCAGTTACTGTAAATATGCAGTAATAAGATCAGAGTTATTGCATTGCTCAGTACAACTGTGGCATCTAAATTGTGGCGTTTCCTTGTGTATTGTGAAATAGTAGATTTAAATGATCCTTATTTAACTTTAAACTCAGGAGTCTGTAATAAATTAACTACCCTTGCCATATTAGCGGCTACAATTTTCTGCAGGTAATCAGCTCTTTTGGTAATTGCTTTTAAATGTAATACTCCTAACCCTCATAAGTGGTAATCCATTGAATAGTGGGCTGTGTGTGTGTTTGGTGCGATGTGTCGGAGAGGTAATAGCTATGGGATGACCTGAGGGCCTTATTGGAGGCCACTGCTCGGTCACAGAAGGAACACATGCTGCAGGATTCTCTGCATGGCAGCGCACTGCTGCTTTTGGGTCAGAGACATAAAGGAGGTGGGAGGAAAGAGAAGAAAGGGAGAGAGAATATCTATCATTGATCCTATGGTATTAGCCGGGGCTGCAGTCCTAATGAAGCTAGTGCTGTGGGCTCTAGGAATGCATGTGTGTGTTTGTGTTACTGATAACTCCTGTAAATATCCACATCTGGAGTGTTTACATCCTGGTGATTAATTATTAGTCATGTGGACACAAATAAATCACTCAGAGTGTGTGCTTGTGTGTGTGTGTCTGTATGTGTGTGTGAGTGTGTGTATCTCCAGATGGCCTGGCGTGAGCATATTGGTGTGTGTGTATGTGTATTGTACCTGTGCAGGTGTGCATGAAACCGTGTATATCTGCAGAAGCCTTTTTGTGAACATCTTGCACGGTACGCATTGTCTTCGTGTGAGTATACTGTCAGTGCATTTCCCTGACTTTGAATGCATGTTTGAGTTTATGTGCGAGGGTGTGTGTGTGTGTGTACACAGTGGTGAGGCAGGAGAGGCTGCTTGGCGACTCATCCATCATTTTCCCCCCTGGCCTGCGATGCCCTCGGAGGAGCGCTGCACTGTTACGGTGACATTGGGCTCATTTTGGAATAGAAAAATGGTGCATCCGCCCCCAGCGTCATTGCCGCACGTCGTTACCCCCCTCCAGCCAAACAGCCAGCTTAAGATGGTGCAGTAACAATCCCTCTAACGGTCTCAGACACGCTCCCTCGCTGTCAGGTTTACACGCCATATCCACAGGGACAGATTACTAATCAGAGGAAGTGCTCTGTTGAAGGGCCTTGCGATGTCCACGGCTGCTTAGTGAAGCTGCTTTAGGTGGCCTGTCATCTTTTCTTCCTCTCCCTACCCCGACCACTGCTACCTTTTCCACTCTCACCTCCCGCTGGATAACCTTGGCAAGGGTGGAGGAGGGGTAGCAAATGGGGTAGAGAAAGGGAAAGATGAGACCACTTTATGAGTGTCCTGGGTTCCCTGTGCCCAGCGTTTCTCTCTTGCTGGTGCACAGGGTGAGTCAGCATGAGCAACTGCAGTATAGCGGCCCAATCAATTTGTTTACGCTTGCCTCTAAAGAGACAATGCCATTGCCAGTGCTGCTGTGTGCGAGTGGTCTCACCACTTCACTTCACAGATTTCCTCATGTCGTACAGGACTAGCACACACTAGCCAAACTTTCTGGCATTGCTCAGAGTGACACCTGCCACTCTGAGCAATGCTGGGAAATAAACGCACAGTCAAGCAAGAGGTTGGAAAATGGGGAACAGAAAGAAAGCATGGTAGATAAAGAGAAAATTATGTGCTGGCAATCTTTCTCAGCCCTAAATTGGTGCATGTTGCTGCAATAGATGGACGATGGAGTCCTGCTTTTTCATCTAGATTTAAGAAGGCAGAGTGTGTGTTTATGTCTTCGGTTTACAGTGCATGCTTTCTATTTCAGGATAGAGTCTTTCCAAGGGCATTAGGGTAACCTGTGAACAAATTGCACACGGGTGATAAAAACAAATAGCAACAATTCCCACTCAAACACACTCACACACAGAGAGATGTCACTACTCGACAAATAGCACAGACTGTTAGCGCAGACAGTGATAAGCAGACAAATGCATGCAGACGTAGCTCACCTACCAGCTCCCATTATGTAACCGTGTTCGCCACATTTTAATGTCATTCCTTGTTGCTGGAGGAGGAGGGGGATGTGAGACACACAGAGATAAAATAAATAAATAAAGCGAGAGAGGCGAGAAGGGAAAGAACAGAGGAAGACTGGAAGAAGAGAGGAAAAAAATGCTTGCGCCCCACCTCCCCCGCCATCCTCCTTCGTCCTGACACTTCACACGCACAAGCGCATTCACCGTAGTTTCGCAGATTTACTGATACATCAAAAGAGATGCACACAAACACTCACACACACGCAGCTTTTCCTCAATAAGCCTCCTTTCATAGATAACCCCTCTCCGGCTGACAATAGCAACAATAGCATAAATCCTGATCCCAACAACAACAACAGCCTCGTCCTTCACTGAACTCACGTCAGCACACTGTCCCCTCTCTGTCTGTCCTCCAAACCTGTTTTTTTTTTAACTTTTAAAAGGATCCGTTTCCAGAGCTGAAGTATTCTGGTAGGACATGCTGTGATGGTGATGATTGATCACCCTATTCTGTTGCTGGAGATCAATTGCCATCCGTCCTCCTCCACTGAAGATCTTGTTTCCTCTAGTTGCCTGTAGCAGCTTTCCTGGGGACTTTTTATTCCCGAATGACCCCACCTTTCCTAAAAGTCAGGCCACAGGTCAACACCTATTATGAAGTTGTATGACCTCGTCGACTATAATGCCCTGTGCCTGTATTGTCTTTCATACAGTCCTGAGAATAACTTCCTTCCTGGTCGGGAATCAATAATGTAGCTTGGTTTATGAGAAATATTATGCCATTTCCCTCCCAATAATGGCCGGAGTCATGGAGAATGTATGCTAGCCTGCATGAAATCAATAGCCTAAATGTAAACGTAAACCTTTCTATTGTCTTGCTTCAATGTGTTTATGTACATTTCAATACACTAAAAGCTGATTTCTGTCTGAAAAAGCCACACCGAACGCATTTTACAGTGCTGGGTTGCAAATATCACTCGCAGTTTTCTTTTGAATATCACATATCCCAGTCTTACGATGCACGGCTCCATGGCCTCTTATCACGGTCTCTCACCATGAAGCAATAGCACGTTTCAATCATCCTGTCATGGGAGAACTATAATCTTTTTCTTTTGCATGGCATATGTCCTTCCACTTCTAACTAATCCTTATTATGCCAGAGAAGCGAAGGTCATTGTCAAAGCCGAGGGGTGATTAAGTTAATCCACTTGTTTTCTGAATCCGATTTACCTCATTTTCCAAACTAGGGAACAATGTTCCAGCACAAAGACATCAAGATGATAGTGTGGCACGCATTAAGGAGGAGGGCCCCTACACTGGAGAGGATTCTTTTATCTGTCTTCATCATCTGCATCCCATTCTGATTCCCAGTTCTATCAGCTGACTTCTAATCACAGCATTCAAAGCTATCTCTGCCATATGGAGAGCCAGAGCAAAAGCAAGAGGAGAGCAGACAAGTTAAAAGCAGCATGATCGCTCATATTCCTGAATCAATCTATGTCGCTGCGGTATGAGACACTAGTGAAGCAAAGCACAGTGCCCTGGTGTGTGGGAGTCCCGCCATGCAGCCAGCAAGCCTCTGAGTTACGCAGTGCAGTGGCATACAGTTGACTTCATTAGCAGGTCCCTCCCTTCAAAGGGATGGGTTATTTACTACTGCACCGTGCAGGGCCAGATGCTCCACAGATATTATACTATAGAGATTTGCGCAAGAACAAATAGGTTTGCATTATTGAGTAAAAGTGTGTGTGTTTTAGGGCCAAAGATCTTTGTATCCCTTGCAGTCAGCAGTGAACCTGTAATAAATCCTCAGCAAAAGCATATTTGACTTCAGAGAATGCAAATAAGGTGATTAAAATGCATCCCCGTGTCAGTGAGGGAATACGTGTGGATTATTGTTTTAAACGGCAACTCTGCCTATGAGCTCACATACAGTACAGACCAGCAAACGTCCCTGATTTTAGCATCTGCACCTCACTGTGAACGTGTTATGTATTATGTGCTTTTCTCTGTATATCATGCAAGTCTGCATCTATGAATATTTAATATAGATTCAGTTCAATTCAATTTTATCTATATTATTGTTATGCCAAATCATAAAAATAACCACCTCAGAGAACTTTGACACTATGATAATACAGAGAAAACGTACGACCCCCTGAGACAGTGGGAAGGAAAAACACCCGTTTAACAGGAAGAAAACTCAAACAGAACTGGGCTAAGGGAGGGGAAGCCATCTGGTGTGACCAGTTGGAG
This sequence comes from Haplochromis burtoni, assembly GCF_018398535.1. Classification (NCBI taxonomy): domain Eukaryota; kingdom Metazoa; phylum Chordata; class Actinopteri; order Cichliformes; family Cichlidae; genus Haplochromis; species Haplochromis burtoni. The sequence goes on from NW_024582449.1 coordinate 1,424,881, forward strand.
GTGAGGGCAGATTGCTTACTAGTCTGTGTGGCTTTTAGTACGTTGATATCACCATTAGTTTCTTCCTATCCAGTTTTATCAATGTCACTTCTCTTTATTTTGTAAAGACCATACTGTATCAGAGAAAATACCATAATAGTCAAGCGCTTGACCTTCAAGGTCATCTGCTTGTGCAGTAAAGCACCACTTTTACCATTCCTAGAAATACACTTGCAATTGTGCCAATATATCAAAACACCAACCCATCATTTTGGAGAAGAGGATGAAATTTAAGGGTCTAAATATAGTGAACTGGGGGGAAAAAGACTCCTGCCTTTTGCTTCTTCAGGCTTTGACATCATGGGTTTTTCTACTGAACATTGTCTGGCCTCTGGAGATCAGTCCTAGTCACCAGTAATGGCCTTTGACATAGAGGTTGGGTCAGTTTGACACAGGTACCAGAACATGAAGAGAGCAGTGTCTGGCCCCCCAGGAGATGACATTAAAGGAGATACTGGCCAATTTACAATACTGTGCAAAAGTCAGACATTTTTTTTTTTTGTATTTTTCTAGGTGTATTTTTTTTAATGTGCAAATAGTATATAAAATATACTAAATAAGGCAAATGTATAGTTTCTAGAAGTGTAATGAGCTTGAAAGTCAGCAATAGGTATAACTAACAAAATTTTTCAACACAGCCTGAAATCTCTTGGGCAAGCTTTATTAAAATTTATTGTAGTCTTCAGGAATAGTTCTCCAGTCTCCAGTCTTCTTGAAACTCTTCTTTAGCACACACACACACACACACACACACACACACACACACACACACACACACACACACACACACACACACACACACACCCTTTTCTGCACAATATTTTTCTAGATGATGATGGCACTTTCTGGATTCATAATTTTCTTCCACACCACTGGCTAAAATACCTCAAACCATGACATAGTCTCCATCGAGTTTTACAAGAGGCTGTAGATACTCGCTTTTATCTCTCCCTCGGTACATCCTGGCCATGATTTGAACCAAAGATAATTATATATTCATACTTAACCCTAGAACACTATCGCTATAAATAGTAGCACAATCACTAATGCCGGGTGATTTCTACCCGATATATGACCAACAAAAAGTACTTGTCATCAAAATATATCAAAATATGACAACACATGACAAATCAGAGTGGTCTGCTTTTACTTTTAACTGTGCCACATCTAACAAAATGAAAAAAGTGACCCTAAAATAATGCTCCAAAATTACAGAGGAATCTGGAATTCAAAAAAATTCCTAAAAAAAATAATAATAATGATACTGGAAAGCTGGTCTTTGATCCATCCATTCCTGGGACATTTGAGACTTCCCTGGTGAAGGCACAGTCTCCTCAACATGCTAACAGCTGCAGCAGAGAGAAATCATGTAAATGTATCGGTTCGGGTAAAAATCACTCAGCGATTCTAGGGTTAATATAATTATGAAACTGGTGCAAAGACTGGAATGAAAATGAGTGAAAAAGCATCCAGTATCCAAAGCAAAAGCTTGAATAACTCTTGCTCAAGACTGCTTTAAAAAGAAATACATGTTTGGTTCCATGGAAGACAAATGTAGATTTGAGGGATCAAGCATTTTGCACAGTTCTGTGTGCAAAAAACCATCAAACAAACTTGCAGTAAATCTGAGTCCTTCTGCAATAAAATGGGTAACTTGTGTGTCATGAGTTGAATGACGCAGTTTTAAAGACGCATTGCTAACAGTGACTCTAACATTTAATGTCCAAACCCAACCTGAACTGCAGTATTCACAATAAAATAAGTCTGACTGTTAAGCCTGCTTTGAGATGGGTTTCAGATTTCTGTTGCACAGTCTGCACAAGCATGAGGGGCGAGAAAAAGACAAAGAAAGGAGAAAGAAAAACAGACGGAAAGGAAGAATGAAAGGGAAAAAAAGAGACTGAATGTGAAGAAGAACAATAGACAGCAAGTTAAAAAAACAAGGTGTTTAAGAGTATTTAGCTCATCCTATTGTGAAGCTCTCAGTCAGTCGTAATAAGCAGACCTAATGCACAATTAAAACCACCTGGAGCCCGCCCGTCACTTCCAGAGTCAACCTTACAATCATTTCTTTGTGTGCGTGTGTTCTTCGTCAACCCTTCAGTCTATCACCCCCACAGCTTTGCAAATTAAGGTGTGACCGAGCCAAAATGAGATCTCTCCGTAGCCAGAACAAACACCATAATAGACATTTCAAACACAGACCCTATTATTTTTGTGTGACGGGTGTGCTGCATTCTGGATCCTAAGAACCTTCCATTCAAAAACACCCACATTTCCCCCTCCAAAGATCTGAATCACAAAGTCCTAGTCCTTTCACATAAATGTCTCACTCCTACACTGAACAATTATGTTTACATAACAAAAACGCTTTATTGCTTTTACGTGAAGAACTGGGTAAGACAGATTTCCTTGAGGATAAATTGGTGCGTATCAGGCTCACCCAAGTAGTAGTAGTCTTTTTGCTGCTTTGATTGTTGTGTGGCCTTGGATTTTGAGAAAATTCAACATCGCACAAATAGTGTTACTCTCTTTTAAATTCATAAAACAATGAAAAAAACCTAGCTTTTAATAGTAGGACTTTGGTGGAACAAGCAGATACTGTAGTTGTTCCCATTTATTTAAATTCCTCTCCTTTGGCGTCAGACTGTGAGTGTGAGCAGCAGGATGCACGAGGTGTGTTTAACTTGGACTCATTGTGGGGGAAGGCCAGAAGCTCAGAGTGAAATCTGTAAAAGCTCACATACGAAAGACACTTTAATCTTCTTTGTTTTTCTCCGGTTCATATAATGTGGATGTTTGTTCTTGCTATGCGGTCCCTGATTGTTAATGTAGTGTAGCTTTTCTCTAGAGGTAGACCAAAATAAAAACAGCTCCAACATATTCCACTTCTATTTTCCCTTCTCTGCAGCTCGCCACCCAGGGTTGTTGTGTATCTGCTACATTTCGCAAAGCAATCTTGCTTAAACAAACCCTTTGAACTCTGTCTGATTTGGTCTCATTTAGACCGGGGAGCAGAGGGAATAATCAACTCTAAAACGTCAAAGTTGCACCAATCTAAATATTTAATCACCTTTGACTCTGGATGATAGCTGAGCGTGAGGCAGGAAAGATGGAAGATTACCTCAGTGACTTCACAAAAATAAAATCTCATGACTGTATTGACTATGATTAACACTTAAATTAATAATTACAGAGCATTTCATTAGAGATAAAAAACATACTGGAGGCAGTTGGATCTCAGCCCACTTACCTACTTTATTGTTTGTAACGATGGAGCAGTGTCGGTAGTGGCCAGTGTGGGAGCCGATTCTTATCACTTTTGTTCTCATAGCTCTTGCCAGATGCAGCTCTTGGTGTCAATTTTGAATTCCGACACACTAATGATAGAAGGCCTTAATGGTTAAAGTGTTAAACCTTGTCTTACCACACATCCTTATGAGCTGTTAAGAGTTTATGTTAATTAGCTTGTTTAACAGCCCGGCTGACCTCTCTTGGTCTAATATGTACTTTCTTGAATCCTGCTGCCTGTTAATGATTGCAGGTACTTTAATCAGTGATGAGTAAGAGTTTGGCTTTTTAAAGAGTGTCATTAGCTGATACAGTAGACCCTTCAAATTTCTTTCCATTTGGTGAGGTTATGACCGATTTTATTAACTCTTTCCCATCGCGCGAGTTAAAGTGCATCTGGCCAGGTCAGTGACTAAAAAACTATATCACTGTCTACTTTGAAGCTCTGCCTGTCCCTGTAAATTCTCCCTTGCCTCACCCTGTGAGGTGGAGTGCAATGATCCATTTGAGCAAGAGAGACACCTCCCCCATTACTCTGAAATTTAGCTTGACACCCCTAACACTGCCATGCTGGTCATTGACACAGCTGACTAGAATTTGTTTGTGTTTGAGGTAAAGGTGTTTGTGTCTATTAAGTGTCCTTGAATGGATGAATCTGGTGCATTCGAGTGGTTGCACGTGCAGCCTTGTCAGAGAAGATTCCATTTAAAAAAGCACAGATTCCAAAAGCCATTGCATAACTGGTATGTCTCGCATCTTATCAAATGGAAGAAGATCCCCAGAAAAGACTCAGACGTGACTTATTTACACTGATCCCCCACAACTTTAAACCAGCGTCACAATTTGTAGGTTCAAAACAGTAGCAAATCTTTTGGTTCCTGATGGTTGTGGGCTAGGACGCTGTCTTCTGGGTTCTGTGCAGTTTTGAGGATAGATCAACACCTTGGCTATTCGTCATGTTTCGGGAGAAGTAGGGTTTTTTTAATGCTGCACAAAATGGAGTTTTTTCCAATTCATGGAGGCTGCTGGCGGTGCAGAGGAAACCTTGCAGCAGAGTGCTTGGTGTGCATGGTCTGCAACGCTGTATGCTGAACAATGTAAGGTAAGTGTCAGTGGTTATATTGCTGTGGTTGGTCAATGTATGAAGATTTATTGAGAGAAAGGCTGTTTTGTCTTGCAGAGAGCTACTAATCGGAAACATTAGAGGTTGAAGGTTAGTGTGGTCTTTTTGGATCTGTATGTTCATCAAAAACTAAACTTTGTTATTTTTGAGTTATGACCAGTGTCTTTCGCCTCAGCTTGGAGCAGAAACGACGCTACAAGGTTCTGGAGATGAACCAGTTCAGGCTTTGCATTCTTGGCTCGGCTTCTTCTGCATAGTTGCTAACTTGCAAATCACGATAAAGCTGCTAATAGTCAAATATGAAATGGGAATCTTTTCATGATAGTGTAAATCCACAGGCATGCAACCAGCCAGCATGTCTTCTTGAGTATCATTTTCCCAGAGCTATTAATCACTCATTCTTGCTTTGATTTATTCTGCTTTACAAAGGTAATCTGTTCAGTCAAAAGTTGAAATGGTAAGCCCCAACGTAGTACTTGAAAGTTCAGGCTAAAACAATTCTGGAATAGGTTATGATACTTTAAGCAGTTCATTTCGTGAGAAAATATATTTCAAGTTATGTGACACTACAAGGTTTACTCACTCAGCTGGTATGTTAAAATGGACCAAAGAGGAAAAAGCCAGTCAGTGTGTAACCACAAAGAAACAAGCAAAAGCTTCTTAGATTTATCAAATGAGAGGCTAGTGGTCTGGAAAAATTCAGCGAGTCAGTCGCTGATGGGCCAGGATCGATTGGTTGGGTTGAGTTCCAGATGTTTGTGGACTTACAAATAATATGGCGCAGCTGGTCCTTGCAGCATCCAGAAAAATATGAAAAAACTTGGCACAGTAAAAGACCTTTCTCCTTGGCACAGTATGTTTATGTGCAAACTGCTTAGTCCCAACCCTCTTTCTGCCCTGCGTCATCGCCACTCTCAATCAAAAGACCCGAGGCTTTCACATGATGTCATGTGCTAAACTGTTCCGCTTCTTTTTCCTTTTCCATTTCTTAGCACTCTAAACTTTGTTGTGTTTTTCTGATTCAAAATGATGTGAAGTATTTGTTGTAACAGCTTTGGCGCCATAAAGAAACAATACAGAAACACATACTGATGATATTGCCTTTATAAAATAATAAAGCCCATTTATATTCAAGGTGTGTAAAGAGAAGCTAATCAAGGCAATCAGCAGCCGGTGTCTTGACAGCAGCTCTTCTCGTTCTGACATCCGGCAATCATCTCAGCTGAGGTTCCTACCTAATAATGATTGTTTCTTTCATCTTTGTGTGCAGAACCAACTGCTTAACAGGTAGTATAAGATTTAACCAAAAGTGCTTTGACTGTCTTTATAACATCTCAAGGCTCTTAGTCTTCCTGGCCCAGGATTCATTCTGAGTTTATGGTGCAGCATTTTACTAACTTGTCACCATGTCTAAGGGGTCAACCAGAGTGCTTGCTCACTGACCTTACAGGTCAGCAGACATGCATCACCCACCTCACCACTACATTGATGGAGCACCCATGCGTCCCTGAAGCTGATTAAAACACAGGGTGATGGGGATTATTTACAGCATGGCCCATGTGTGTGCGTGTTGTGTTTTCTCTTTACGTGTGCATATGTCTCAAGGACTCTAGTCCCAGGAGGATCCTAGCCTCATAACCTCCCCCATTCCCAGCCATGCCATGGATCATGTAAGGAAATAAGAAATGGGAGGAGCTGCCATTTCCTTCTGCTGGATGTGTCACCTCTTTAGCCTTGGTGAACAGCTAGCTGAAGGCTGAAGCCTGCTGAGAGACACTCAGACCATGACACACCAGAATGTGCTCGATGAGTGTACTTCATCTGGGTACTCAAGATTTGTGTGTTTTGTGCAGCCTGTTAGGACATAGCACATGTGTTGGTACATGCATTCATGTGCATGTGAGTGTACACCTTAGAAGGCATTGCAGCTGATGGCTTGTCACTGATAGTGGCCCCAATGTGAAACAAAGGTCACAGTACTCTCAGGGTTTCATCTGGCCCTCTCACTGGAATACTGCTGTAGCTGTCAGCTAATGAGACAGTAGAAGAGTGCAGGGGAAATAGGAGATAGATCAAAAAAAAAAGTTGAAAGAGAGAAAAAGAGAGCAGGAGATAGGGATTTAATAATGCAACTGAAAGAGAAGGAAAAAGGAGATTTTCTGTTTTGTTTCAGTGGCCGAAACGTAAGAAAACATGAGAATAAGCACAGAAGGTGGGGGGGACAAAAGAGCAAACAGTGCACTACAACAGCAAAAAAGGAGACATCACAGCAAGACGTGAGTTTAGCTCTTTTAGAGAAAAAAGCACAAAATGGGGACAAGGAGGGACTAAAGAAAGGAAAAGCTTGAAGAAAATTAAAGGAAAAGTCTGCTTCAGTTCCATCACAGGGAAACCATAAAATGCAGTTTCACAGCAGCAGCTGCAAAGAGAAGCAGTTAGGAAACGGCCCCCTGCAGTCTGCCATACACCACACCCTTAGTGAAACTATCTGGCTCTGTCTCTTTTCAATTTCTATCTGTGCTCTTGTCTTTCTGTCTGTAACTCACTGTCTTTCTGTATTTCTCCCTTTCTGACTTTTCCCCTTTTGTTTTCCCCCATTCCTTTAGAGAGGCATCCTAGACAGTGCCTTGAGGCCACCTAACTCAGGAATGATGGATTGGGTCGAGGGTGCATGGAAACGCAGGGGGTTGTGGTGCACTGCAGTGTAGCATGACTGATGGGAACATGTATTATTTTCCTTGAAGGCTCGTTCAGCATGCACCAAAATACCAGCACGTGTTAAAATGGCCCGAAGCATAAAGAAAAGAGTGTTTTTTAAATGGTCATCCTGTTGCTTTGAATCATGACCTGTTATGCCAATCCGAATGTATTAGCTAATGGCACTGACAGAAGAGGATATTGGCAGATGTTCAGGTTACACTGCAGAACTTACGTATGATTAGCTGTCTTTAAAAGCCTGTTTGTGTGAGACTTAGTTGCTGAGTCACCGCCACCATGGCATGTCATCCCAAAACCAGTTGCCACCCTGCAGTACACTGTATACGTGCATTACTTTGGCCACCATCTTCCCTGTTTTGCTTTTCCTCCCTCAGGGTGAGCACATAAAGTGGAGTCTTTCCAAAACGGCATGAATATCCACCCAGCTGTTCGTGTAGTGCTTTTAATCACATCCCTGTGGTTTAACCCAAAATCAATATTCTTGACTGTGAAGTTCCTGTAACTTCACAAAAAAATGCTTCTATGTACTGTTGCCTTGGCCTGTCTCATTCATTTATAAGGAGTCAGTTATGACTCCCAAGAGTTGTGCTGGAGACTAAAGTCTTATGGTTTAGTCAGCCCAAACCTGCTGTTGGAGCAGGAAGGTAGGGACGTGGAACCATACAGTGTTTGTAACAGAACAGCAAAGAAGTGCTGCAGCGATATTTGCATCTAGTGCATAAATGGGAACAGAATTATAGCTCTTTTTAAGACTATAATTGTCGATTTATCATTACAGAGCAGAAAAGCAGGAAAGGCAAAGCTCTAGCTTTCTTTTTTTTAAAGAAAAATCATAAAAACCATAAAAACCATTTACATACCATTTGCATGTACATATATGACAGAACTCAATATATGAAACCATTTTCTTAACCTATTCAATTATAAAAATTTACCATTGCGTATTTGTGTGAAATAACTCGTTTTTCATAAATAGGCCTATTAAGGATAGAATAAAGGGAAATTAGCAACTGTGCTTCCACAGGAAATGAAAAGAGTAAGGTTGTCAAAAAAATTGATACTCGGATCCAAATCCAAGTACTATTATCTGCAATGCTGGATACTCATTTACAACAGTATCTATACTGGCAGGCAGGTACACAACCTCTCCCATTACTAGCAGCCTTAATATAAAACTGTTACATCACCCACTGTTTTCTGAAGTGCTGTTTTGAAGCCTTGAGATGAGCCTTTCTGCTGGTGAGGCAGGATGGATCTGACTCTAAAACTGGACGCTCACTGGCTAATGACTTGATTAGCCAATGACCAGAGATGGGCAGTAACACGTTAATGTAATCCGATTACTTTTTTCAAGTAACGAGTAAAGTAAGGGATTACTATTGCAAAAACGGTAATTAGATTACCGTTACTTTCCTGTAAGCACGCTGCGTTACTGCGTTACTAAAACCGTGATTTTTATGCGAGAATGTCTCACGACAATGACGTAAGCGAGTGCGACGTTCATGACAACAGCTGTGTGCAGATCAACAATGGATAATATATCGAGTGCGGGAGAGAGTATGAGCGTGCAGCGTTTAAAGCGTGGAAGTACTTTTGAGTTTGATTCCACAAAAAGTGACAAAAACATTAGTGTCCGTTGTGCGTGGGAAGAAAACTTCTTTTTACAGCGAAAAAAAACCCCTAAACTTCCAAGCAAGCACCGAGTGCGTTACCACGTAATGGGAAATTCACAGAGAAACTCGCGGATTCTTCCACTGACCGCTGCGGCACACCTGCACCAGGGTAAACCTCCGCCTACCCCACTCCTGCTATACAGGTGAAAATAGAGCAACAGGACCGCTAGTCTTTGACTTTATTTATTTTCTGCTGCGTTTTACTTGCATCTATTTGAATGACTGAGTGTAAACACAAAAAATATTTTATTTTATGTGCTGGAATGTGTAGAAAATAGGTTTAAATGTTAAACAAATTTCTTCCAGTCAGAGAATGTTGCATATAATTAAATTTTTGCTTGATACATAAAGTTAAAAGATTAAAACTAATAAAACAAGTTTTAAAAGGGGACTTTTCCATTTGATTACATTTTGTATGATGGATTATGCAGAAAAAGTAGAATTGGGCTGAAAGATCTATCGCTATATCACCTCTTCAGGTTGTAAATCTTGTTTTTAAAAGGTAACTAAGTAACTAAGTAATTAATTACTTTTGAAAATAAGTAAATAAAGTAAAGTAATGGGATTACTTTTTGGGGGAAGTAATCAGTAATTAGTTACTGATTACTTTTAGCCACATTAGCATTGTTTTTATTAATGTTTTTAGTGACCACAGTGGCTGTGGGTAGTTCTGCCTGTTTGTAATGTGTTAACATGATCATCATTTATGCTGAAAAACGTGTTTTTTTTAACAGATCGAAGCTTGATTAAAGTCTGCCAGTAACAAAATCAAAACAGTAGCAGCCTACCTTACCAATTTTATTTTATCAGCAAAAACAACACATCACCAGAAGCAAAAATAGTCTTTTTCATTTTAGCTACCCAAGAGAATCTTTAAAGCCCTCACCATAATACATTTTTTGTTTGTTTTTTGTTTTTTGTTTTTGTTGTAGTAAATCAAAAAGCTTAAAAATAGTGTTGCTATTGAAATTATTGTTTGTATTATTGTAATCCTTTTTTGTTATGCTCCTTTTTTGATATCTTTTGTAACAAAACTGGTATTATGTATTTTCCTGGGTATTGGTCCTGAGTTTGAATTTCTATTGTTGTGTCAACCCTAGAGGAAAGTTATTGTCATGATACATCTGAAATTCTACTATCAAGTTATGCAGGAAATCATGGAAAAACAAAAATTACTAAGAAAGTAGACTTTGATTGATAAAAATGTGCTTTTGGACTATAGGATCTACATTTGGAGGAAAGTTTAAAAAGTCATTATTGGGAAAATTTTGTTTAAAAGTCAATAAATTTGAAAGCTTCTGTCACCTTCTTTTAATTGAAACTTCCAAGAAAAAAACAATACAAACCAAAACAGGTCATTGTAATTTTAAGGCATTAATTTTATAAGATCTGTGGTATCAGGCGACAGGATTTAAGCAGCAAATCCTTTAAGTTCTTTAAGTAGCAAATTGGAGATTAGATTTGTTTCAGCATCTTAACACTGGTTCATGGTTCGTCCCTACTTTACCTACAACAGTGGGTAGGTTCCTACAAATGCCAGCACAGTGATCAACATTGCTTGTTTGATCTGTGAGTTGCCATCATATTTTGGCCTCATACTGATATGAGAAAGGAAAAAAACAATGGTACACCTTGGCAGGCCAAAGACACTGCTAACACGTGAAGGGAAACTATAATATAATAGCCATAATGATGTCAGTGATAAAGCCTAGGTATGGTCTGTCAGTGTTGAAACAAAGTCCTCTGCATGGTCCAGACACTGAAAAGGTCATCAGTCCTGAACCATTAGTATCAGGCTAAACAACATTTGAGGCCAGTTCCTACAAAAAGATTTCATTACTTCTTTGATTTATACATAATTGTTTTCAATTAATTCTTTATCTATTTTTAGCTATTTAGCCTAGCATGCATTAGCCTTACCGCATATGAGTTGCCTAAACTGGTGCCCCATTATACATTATTTGGTTGCAGCTTTATTATTTTCCAGCAGACTTATCAGGAAGCATAGTCATAATCTTCCTCATAGGCTTCTTATAATTGAATGTTTTGGCCACGCTGACCTTGTGATTCATTCACTGCATAGGTGAGAAAGTAGTTTTTTTTTTCTGGTTTATTAATAGTTCAAATGTTTTAATAACCAGCAACAGCATTATTCGCCATCTGTTTAAATACCATTATCATTCGTTAAAATTAGTTTGAGCCAGCATATTTTTGCCATTTTCCTCCTCAGGTAAGCTCCGTCATGTTCTGTGTCACCACTACTCTAAGCAGTCTTGACATTTTGCTTCATTGCATCACTACTTTTCATCCTTTCCCTGCAACAAACATGTGTAAAATTCAATTTTCTTACATTGCATTAGCTTGGTATGCAAAAAGTGCCAAGATATCTTATGTTATATGTCAGCCAGTGGTACTCTTCTGTGCAAGGATGACTCCATTTATAATGAAGACAGGACTTAGTGTGAAATTAACTTTAGCTGCTGAGAAGCTGATGACACAAAGAGAACTCTTCTACTGACTGCGCTGACAGACCAGCCGCCTCGACTCAGCTTGGATCTCGCTGGAGTCTCTCAGGTGTTTTGGAGTCTGGGAACAGAGGCTTTGCGAGGAGAATAGACTGCTGCCAAACGCCTATAACCTAAACACTGTGAGAGCACACTTCACCCTCTGTCTCCTGTTGTGTGTTCTTTGTTTAAAATGTGTTTTCCCCTGCTTCTGTCTATGTCACATTCCTACTCTCACTGCTTTCCCTGTACCTTTCTTTCTTTGGCCTCCATCTCATCCATTTTCAGCCTACCCTGCTACTCATCTGCATTTTTCTTCCTCCATCTTTCTCTCTGTTTTCTCTCATCCCTCCATCACACCCCTCCTCTCCTGCTGCGAACTAGTCGGGCTGCAGAGAACACAGAGCCTGAGGACAGGATGTCAGGAAGTCAGTTCCCATGAAAGGCAATGGGTCGCCACGATGCCTGTATAAGGCCAGATGACTGGCCATTGTCGTGTGCATCAGTGTGAGTGCGCGCGTGTGCAAGTGTGTGTCTATATCTGCGTGTTTTTTAGTTAAATTTGCTTATCGCTGTCAGCTAATGCGCATGCGGAGGTGTTTCTAGATTTGAAGATACATGTGAACATGTGCATGCAGCTACTTGAGTACATGTCTTGTCATGTGTATGTGTGTATTTTGGTGAGTGCAAACCCAGCAGCAGGCTGACGTGTGCCGTGCAGCCACAGAGACCAGAAGGGTTCTGCTCCCTCTCAGCTAATCCAAACAAAGCGTAGGCTGAGCCAGAATGAGGAATGTCTGCACTGTTGGTCGTAGACGCAAAGGGTCAACCAGCATGAGTGTGCGTTTGCATGTGAGAGAAGAAGGGAAACAGAGATCTTTTTGCATTTTTTTCCTAGGTTTTTGCTGTATTTGTTCATCTGTGCACACTATGTGAGTGTGTGTCTGTGGCTCAGTAATTCTTAATGTGCACTGTGTCATGGAGGGGCAGCTATTCTTATCCCCAGACTTACCTGATTACCATGTAAAGTCACAGAAAAAGGATACAGTAAAACAACCTCTGCTGGCAGGAATTCAGTGTCTGCTAGAATTAAAGGCAGCACTTCCACAGAAACGCACACCGAGTTACAAAAACAGGCACCATAGCAACAGCTTTTATTTCTTTCAGCATTTTGTAGTTTTCTTTATATGTTTATCAATCTTCTTCACGTGTTTATCTGATCCTAAGTGCTTCCTGTGAGGCACTTTGTTCTGTATACAGAAACGACTCATTTTGTTTCCTGAAAGCGGAAACCTCAAGGTTTTGGGTTCTTTTTCCTTTTCTTTTTTTCACTTTTGCACGAGTCATTCGCATTTGGCTCTTTCCTTAGATTCCTGTTGCATTTCAAAACTCTAACCACTGACAGTGGAACTGTGTTTTCCTTGGGGTGACTGGTGAAATACAGATGGGATTTGGAAACTTGACTGTTTGCCTGAGCCAGAAGGATCATTAGGTACTTGTCAGTGACGGGCCTTATTGCATGTCATGGGTTTTCCAGACAGCTAAGGGGGGGCACAGCGAGTTCACAGAGGTTTACATTCACAGCCAGCCTTTTGCAGAGATAAAAGAAACGGAAAGAGCACACTGTGCCCCAGTCTCAAACACATTAACAATCATGTCGGTGCAATCATAAAAATTGACTTTTTGTTTAGAAAAGCCTGACCCGTTCCCTCAAAACACACAAGACAGATCTCTTCCTGCTGCTTACCTTGAATAATGATTCTCTGGGAGCTCATTTACGTGCTGTGTGCTTCAAGTTTTACTGTGCTCAAGGGGCTATTGTGAAGCCATCAGCGTGGCACAAGTGACACCTATCACATACGACTGTCACAATTGTCAAATAGAAGAAAAGGCATGGCAGAGCTTTTAAGCCCCTTTTCCGTTAGTATGTACTTGGATCGACTTGCCACGATTTGCCACAACTTGACTCAGATCGGCTGTTTTTCATTACAACTTAATACCTCTTAATGTGTGTGGTCGTTGTCATAGCAGTGTAATTAATATGCGACACGGACGCAACAACAAATGTGGACATTGAGGCAAGAAAATGCATGCTGCTTGGTCTGTGGCTTTTTGTCAGACTCAGGTATGACGGCGTTGTTTTTTGTAGCCATTTCTCTCGTTGCCGGGTTTCAGAAATGGCAGTTTTGATTTCCGTGAATGTGATGCCCTCATGAAGTCTGACAACATCACATTTTAGTACCTGCTCGGATCACTTGAAATCCGGGTACTATGACCTAATGGAAAACCCTGAAAACCGTGGCGGACCGTGCCAAGTCGATCAGAGTATGTACTAATGGAAAAGTGGCTTTAGGTTGTGTTGTGATACTCAATACTGTTTGTTTCATGAAATGATTTTGCAGTGTAAAGTCACTGATGCCTGTGTGTGTGTTTTTGTGCAAGAGAGCAGTAGACAGCCAGAGAGTGAATATGTGTAACTGATTAGTCTCTATGTGTCCCAGGAGCCCATTGGCATAGGACTTTAGAGCAGCTGTGACTGGTTTGACCTCTGACCTTTGAATATTTTACTCTCGGGGTAAATCCCAGGGTACTGCATTTGCTCCTACAGACTGACATTTTTTTCTGCATTAAAATGAAGTGCATTATGTGTACTGCTTAATTTATAATCTATTTTCCCCAGTATATTGTCATTTGTATTGCACCACTTAAGTTGAGTAGGAATGTTAGGAAACAACTTCAGCATTCATTGAAAATGGTCCTCAGCTTATTTGCAATGGTACATGTTCAGGCCACCATGTGGCACAGGGTATGCTGAATTTGTCAGAATGCAATGAAAGCATAGTCACTTATGATCCATCAGTGGCTTCTGGACATAAATAACACGACCATTTCACAAGCAGGCCAATTAAAAATCGATGACATTCAGGTGTGGGAAACAGATTGGCATTAAAGTTAATTCCTGCTAAAACCCAGTGACATTAGGAAACAGACAACTAGATAGCAGGCATTCACTGTCATTCTTAATCTACTGCGTTCTTTAGCAAAAAATGTAGCAGTATGCAGGGAAATTGCCAGTGGGAACTCAATAGCAATGGGCAGCCTTTCAAATGTCATTGGGCATCTTTTTCTCTGCATTTAGCAGTTAAAATGGCCAACGTACACTGTACAGGGTAGCTTGAGGATTGGAAGGAAGGGACATGGCCTCCTTCTAGTCATGATCAGCATCTAAACTGTCTTTTCAATGAGCACTTTACCATTTTATGTGCATTTTATGTGCATTTGGGTGTGTTTCCACACGTTAGTGTATTTACATGTATTTACATGTACAAGCAGCGTACTGTTACTGTATTGACAAGAATACATTAGCTATTTAGATTGGACCGACTAAAGAAAGGGAGTTCCTGGCCATGTTCCTCTGATGGCTTATGTTATTCCCACTCCTCCTTACTTGCATTAGTGAGGAGGAAAGCATCCAGGGATGAAGGACACTATGGCTTGAAGGTCAAACCATAGAATCAGTAGCAGATTGCTGTGGGCAGCATTGCTCTCTCACATTAGAGTGCTAGCTACTAATGTGACTATGAACTGCCAGGTCTGAACAATCTAAGTAGTATGTACATGAGTGTCATAACATGCTTTTGTGTTTGCTTTCTCAAATGCATAATCAAATTTGCATTGTCCAGAAGAGGACATTGTATTTGTACCTGAACACCTAACCCTAGGCTACACTGTTGTGTTCATTAAACCTTCCAGGAGTCTTCTTGTCATCCCATCACTCACAGTGAGGCTAAATCGGTGTACTGCTCTGCGCGGATCTTAAATGAACGCCAAACGAATGTCTGCACTAATAATTTCAGCATATCTCATTCAAATGCACTCATAGTACATGCACCTTACAAATGCTTTTAAGGAAGACATTATGCATAGATGTACAGCGTGCACGCAAACTAACAGTGGTGCCACATCTCAGGTGGAATAAAATCATCTCTTTCTCTTGCTGTCTCTGTCCCCCATTAGCCTTGCTTCTCATGCAGAGCCACAAGTGTCACATCACATCATTGCGAGGCACCCCTAATAGAAATATTAATAGAGGGAAGGATGATAGAGAAAAGCCATTTTCACTGCCTCTCGTTCTTTTTTTTTTTCCCTTCAGCAAACAGATTAGTACGTAATCCACCAAGGATAAGGCGAGATAAAATGTCCCTGATTGGCTACATTGCGATAAATAAACACATGCCTGCTCCAAATGGATCTTCGCTGCAGAAGGCATTTTTTTTCCCTGATATTTAGCCTTAAAATTGCACTTTCTTTTGGATAATTGAATTCACAATTGCTTTCCAATGCAGTACAGGAGCTTTCCTGAAACAAATGTTTTAGTTCAGGTTGCTAATTAAGTTTCCTTTTCTCATAATACAACAAATTCTACTCATTGCGTCTCTTTCTTTAAGCTAGAGTCTGTTAGGAGCTCGGTGTTGGAGCTCAGGCTCTTATTTGGTTCTTCTTCTGTTACTTAGTGATTTATTTTGGAAACAGATATTATGTTGGTTTAAGCTGTGGTGAGTTTACACAGGCCCTGCTAACTCCTCTGATGGAATTAGTAGTTAGGGATGTACCTTGCCAGCATGTGGCATAAAAGAAAAGCTAAAATGTCTGGACACTTTCTTGTTGTGGACTCAGGGAAGAACATTTTCATCATCCTGGCATTGGTCCAGCCATGCATGGCTCAGGCATTATGTACTCTCCACTGAGCAGGCGACACGCAGGGCAAAAAGTGTGCTTCTTTGGCAATAACTGACTGTGTGCATGTGTTCATCATGCGATCTGATATATATGCTGAGAGATAGGACGGATGATGGGGATGGGGCGGTGGTGTTGGTGCTATCCATAACCATTTCCCATGTGAAGGCAGATGCACAGAGATGGTTTTTTGAGATGTCTCTGCAATATAACCTATAGCAAGTGAAGTGAAATTCACATACTGTGCAGTGATTTATTTTTATTTTTTTAACCTGGCTATCCTCTTCCTTTTTTTTTATTTAATCACGCATAAAGTTTCTATGCTAATCGCAACAATAAAAGTATACTTTAATCATTTAATCATAAATTCCAATTTAAACTCAGGAATATGACATTTGAGCAGTTCCACCACAATAATAAGGATAAGATTTTATCTCAACAGTTCCTCCAACAATTTTTATTTCATGGAGCCATCCAGACTCTTCTGGGATGGTCAAAAGTTAAAACCTGTGGCTTTAAGTTTCAGGGAGGAGAGGATGCACCGCAAGTCACCTGACCAGACAGACAGACGGGCGCTGTAATTTCCACCAGAGTGTGAATAGATAATAATAGCTCTCCCAGCTCACCCACACAAAACTGAGGTGCTGTTAGTGGACGTACTGTAGGTTAAACAGTTTGTTCTCAGCTTACTGTAATATGCAACACATGGACACATACTTGCACGCACTTGGTAGATAAAATGGATAATTTGTCAGAACAAGAGAGATGCGGGCGTAATGTAGTTTGTTTGAAATACAGCTGAGCTTCACTTTATTTTCTTTTTTTTGTGTTGGTGAAAATGGGAGAAAAAATGTAGGATGAAAAAAAATTGCTTCCCTGAGTGAGGAGAGCATCCTTTCGCTGGTCAGAGGCTGTTTTTAACCTTTGTGTGGGATCCAAAATGTCAAAGAGCCAAACGTCTTTCATTAATCTCGAGACAAAAGCCCCTTACATCAGCAAAACCCGCAGAGTGCCAGCAAAGTGAGAATCATATCCCAAACTTTAAGAGAAGAAAAATACGCGAGCAAACCGGGGCTGCTCCCTCCCAATTCTGTTCAAGCAAGCTGCCTACATCGTTTTCCTCCTGCACCTTGTTCTTTTTTTAATTAGGCAGGAAATACTGCCCAAGGGCTGATGCATGAGGGACAAAGCACTTAGCATGTCTGGCCCGATCTAAGATTCTACATTCTGGCTCCTAAAATAAATCCATTTATTGCTTCCTCCTGGGTATGCTTTCTCATGCCTAAAAGGAGCATGATGTTGATTATAGCTTTAGCTGCCACACTCTGTAGACTACCCGAGCTTAAGCTGTGTGGCCAAATGGGAGACTGTGGGACATGAATTTGCATAATACAAACATACCAAAAAAAGGGGAGAGGGGATCGAAGGTAAAGCCTGAGATGACTTCTATAGCTTCTATAAAGCACAAATTAAAGAGTGTCCTTTCCCCCTCACCACCACTTACATCACCTCCAGATCCTGATTCTATCATCTGTTAAACTACCACCTCGATTCGATGACATATCCTCAGATACACCTCATACACATTCATCCTAATGTTTAATTCACTCGGAATTTGTGCACGCAGCGTGTTTTCCTTTCCCTACGCTCCCTATTTTTCCATTTCCCTGTGGCGATGTCACAGGGGATTAAGTCACGGAGGCCAAGGGACTTGTTTATGATTCATCTGGAGGAAGGCTGGAGCCGGTAGTAGTACCCGCAGGGCAGGCAACTAGCAGGCTATATCCCAAGCTCCCTAAGTTATGCTAACAGGACAGGAGCACTGAAAAGCGTCTAATGGAAATCACAGAGATGATGCGGAAGGAACATTATTAAAGTAAGATTAGACATTTCGTATGACGTAAATGTCCATGATGTAAATCCTGTGTCGTGGTCTGTGTTGTATTTATAGACTTATGTAAATTAATTGTTTATGATCCCATTAGACGGGATTAATAATGTCACACCACAATATGATAAACAAGACAGAAGAAAAAGTGAAAGTTTATTTATATGACTTTAGGGGAAAATATACCCTGTTTTTACTTTTTTTGTCTCATGA
Organism: Haplochromis burtoni; assembly: GCF_018398535.1. Taxonomy (NCBI): domain Eukaryota; kingdom Metazoa; phylum Chordata; class Actinopteri; order Cichliformes; family Cichlidae; genus Haplochromis; species Haplochromis burtoni. The sequence continues at coordinate 1,443,067 of NW_024582449.1, forward strand.
TCTAATGATCTAAATTGGCTCAACTTTTCTTTACCTGCTCTTATTTTTGTTTTTATCTTTTATTTTGAAAGCACCTCAGGCAGATTGCAGTAGGGTGCTCCTGGAGTGTATTATCCCAATAAATTACAGGCATTTAAACCTTCTGCAATTCAGCCCAACTAATTGCATGTCAAGTTTTTAGGAACCTGTTGGAGTTGATTAACATTTTTAATAGGTGTGTGGGTGCTGCGGTGAGGCTTACATTTAATAAACCCACTCACCATGAGTAAACCACAGCCAGCACTAAAAGTTAGTTTGAAGCACATGTTGAACCTTTCCTTTTTTTTTATATTTTTGCAGTATTACTAGTCTCATTTGTTAGTAACAAAGTGATTTGTTATTGGTGACAGACAACATTAGAATAGTCTCTTTTTATAATGTCAGTGCACCGGTGTCACAGAAACGAACATATTGGGACTTACTGTCTTCTTTTAATTACTCTTTTAATTAACTTGTGTCTAACCTTCGTTTTGTCTGAGGATGCCCGAGCATGCCATTTAGCACAAGGTAATGAGATTAACCTCTCATTGACCAAGCAAATGTAGATTAAACGTTATGGCTAAATGAAATGAGCTGGGCTTTATTTACTCATGTGTGCAGGCAGGCGGCAGGCAGGCGAGCTACAACTCTCTCAGCGGTAACATAGCTGAAATGTCAGGGGGATAGAGGGGAGTGTGTTTGGCATTGAGTCGTGAGTGTGGCCGACCAGCTGTATGGGAAGGAAAGAGAATGCAGCCTGCGCTGGAAAGAGTACAAAAGTCTCCCGCCTCTAATTCACTACCTAAGGAGAGACGACTATAGACGGCCGACAAAAACGGGTCGGTAATCGGTCGGTTCTGTGAGTGGAACTTACATGTGAGTGCATCTACAGAACCCAGGCTTCTTCGCTGTCGCATTCTCCTGCTGTCTCGCTCTTCACATTCACCCAGAAAGAATGCAAAGGACACCCTCTTTCTCCAGCCACACACATGTGTGCAACAACATGACCTCCACGACTGTCAAGGCGCACTCACTGGGTGTGCAGGCTAACTGGTAAAGGCAGTAGGAAACAACATGTGGCATGTTTGGCTGTTTTTCCTCTTTCCAAGTGAATTCTCGTCCAGAGAATGCAACATTGCACAACACTGACTCTAATGTCTGTGGACACAAACATGAACATTATGCCTCAGAGATCTTGGAAATGCAGTCATATCTTGTAAGTATTCAGGAGTTTTTGTTAACAGGCACACTGCACTCTTTAAGGTTTATTGTTCCTTTATGCTTCAAATGATACTTCAGAGGAACAAAGTTAAATTCTCATGGGAAAATCTTTAAATCTAGGATCTAAAAAGGCCCTACTATTAGTATATTAATACGAAGTATGTTGTTGTTGTTTCTACAATTGTAATAAGAATTCATATTTTGGAATCATATCACAAAACCTGAGTCTAGTAAGTCAGATGGCTTTATTTGCTTTTCCCCGTATCAGATTCTTCATCTACAGCAACGTTTGTATGTTAATGACCCTGGCTCTACAATTCAGGCTCTCATTTCCTTTGGCACATCTGTTATTACACATAAGTGGCCTAGTTTAAATATCAAATTTAAAAGCCAACAATACATGCATACCTTTAAGGCATGTCAAATGCATCTTTAGAGAAAGACTCTGGAATTTGGGGGATTTTTTTTTTTTTTGTAGAAATTTAGGAACTGTCTGTGCTTTTTCAACTGTCTACTGAGAGATTATGTGCAAATTTCCAAAACCTTAGGTGTGACCTTCGCCCCGTTTCCTTCTAGCCCAGAGTTTCTGCAACCAAATGTCCTTCTCCTAGCAAGAGAAAAGCTGCACTGGCCAAGCTAGAGCTGCACCTAGTTTTAATCAGGCTTTGGGGAGTGAAATATGACTCTGTTGAGCAGGCTGTACCCAAGCTCAATTCATCTGGTTTCAATCTTCTCTCCGCCCTCGTATGTGGCCGCGTGGGCATTCCTTTTCGAGACATGGTGGGGAGTAGTGCTGAGCAGCACAAAGGGCAAGCATATTTATTTGGAGGAGAGTGTGTGTGTGTGTGTGTGTGTGTGTGTGTGTGTGTGTGTGTGTGTGTGTGTGTGTGTGTGTGTGTGTGTGTGTGTGTGTGTG
>NW_024582449.1:1445241-1451401 GCF_018398535.1 Haplochromis burtoni
TCACAGAACCAGACTGAGACTTACACAAACTTTCTTTTCTCAAAAATGCCACTGAGGACTATTGCTCTTGCACACAGATGCATTCCACACACCTTTAAATATATTAAAATAACAGAGTGGATATGTGTGCCATGTGTTAGTTCAGCTGCACACACATATACAGTGTAAGTGTGTTTTGTGTGTGTCTGTGTAGCAGGTGAATAAGTTTAGTGTCCTGCACGAATGGCCTTAGCTAATCATAAGGACAGATGGTAGGTTGGTCCATTAGTTCTCCTAAATGAGCCTAAGTGAGGCCTTTCCTGGAAACCTCACAGCCCCTGTTGACCTCCCTGGCCATCATACAGCCACCACTCTGGCTCTGTCAGCTACCCCACCAGTCAACACCTTTCAGCATACAGCTGCCAAAACAGACGTAGCATCTGCTCACCTCTGGGGAAATTGCAGCCATTGACGTGTCCTTCCACGTCAGTGGCTTGAACGGATAACTTACCTCTTTGTCCTCTACAGGAGCAGCTACGGGACGAGCGGCAGCAACAGTATCATCCTCTCATTTGTGTATGAGCTGTCCCCTGCTTTATTATTTTCCGCGTAACCAATCAAGTAAGAATGGCTTGTCAGATGCATACCATAAGACCGGCGACAGCCCTAATATGTCAGTGACGCAGCCAGCGCTGGGCGGATGAAGAGGGGGAGTTAGCGCCCCGTCTGTTTTCAATTAGCCGATGAAATGTACAACAGGGGAGCTGCTCTGCTGTGCTCAGTTCCTATTCTCTCGTGGATCCGGCGAAGTAAATTAGCTGAGAGAAGCTTTGCCGTCGAACCCCAGGTGAACTTGGACTTTAGACATTGACAAATAAACACAATGACCTAAATAATGGAAGCAAATCTGCACGTGAAGAAGAAGAAGGGAAGTATCCAGAATCCCCACACACTCATGACTATGAGCTCCCCAAATGCAGTGTTTACATGTCCAGATTGGATCTTATATTGCCTCTAAAGCTAAACTTTACTGCTGCTACAAATATAACACTAGCTGCAGACTTGTTTTCTTCCTATTCCCCTTGTTCGTCACGTGCCTGCAAACCTAACCATATAGCCCACTGTGGCTTTTATTATCTTCCCACAGGTTGTTAAACGTGTCTTTGAAACACAGCTGGGGCATTGAATTGCGTTTAATAAAAGCCAGGGGTGCTGTAGTTTATAGCGCACGAGGCAGATAGTATTTGAAGTTTTCATCGGTCGCAGACTATCGTGAAGCATCCATCATTTGTGCGACCACGATGCACCCCGCTTCTTGTGGCCATGCACCTATAGTCAGCTCTATTTTCAACCTAATGGACATAAAAAAAAATTGCAGATTGCAGCAAAATGGACTTGGCAGCACAAAAGCTTATTAAGTATTGATCCACTGAGGTCAGTCCCCATGTCCAGCCACTCCAACAATGTGAGAGGAGTTCATTCACATGCTTGCCAGCCACAAATTGAGATTAGACCACATAAATAACTGAGGAAATTGAGGAACATTTTGTGAACAGAGAACAGCTCCTGCAGTCACCTGATGTGCCAGCAAAAGCTGTAGGAGCTGTTTATATGTGCGCTGTGGGCTTTATGGTTGTAGCATAACTAGTCCATCTGTCCTAACTCCAGCAGTGCTTAGCTGATGATATCATACCATTTGAAAGCTCAACAGGAAAGCTTTAAGTTGATCAGCAGCAGGAGAACCTGTCTTCTACAGTCTTTTAATGAATACAGCTCATCTTGTTTCTGACTGCACCATCTGTCAGGCATACGGGGTCGAACAGAGCTTGAAGTCAGCAAAGAACAGCCTCCGACTGAGTTATCTATTCGGCTGTGATTGTAAATACGCTAGGGATCTCTGCGATGTATATTTTTCACTCTTATTCTCAAACTCCTACCAACAAAACTCCTTAATGCTGCTGAGATCAAGGGATGGTTGAGCCCTGGGATCAAAGTTTGTTGAATAGAGAAAAATAAGAAAAATGGTCTGCACAGGAATGGAAAGATAGTTTTGTTTGCGTGGGGGAAAGGCAAATCTGATTTCTGCCAAAGCAAATATAATTTCTGTAACTGGATTTGCAGTTGTTTTCGTTTGATATCCCAAATTGCTGACTTACCACTTTGAAAACGAGCAATTGTTTTCTGTTCAGTCGAAGACCCATACGAGAGAGAATGAGTCCCAGCAAAAATATCCTCGGCAACAGCAGAGAGTTTAATTTCAGAGTGCTTTTTTGTGACTTCTTATTTATAATGACTGACTGTCCTCTACTCCTCCATTAAAACGTGTTTCCTCAGTGGGGGATGCAGCAGGTTTATTCAAGGCTGCATGCATGTGCTGCAGGGAAGATGTGCCCTTTACACACATTCACACGTACCCACACACAGCTTCAGTCACCTTGGTGATATGTTTCTGTAAGACGTTAACTTCCTCTCTCTCTTCTTTGCTGCAATGCTTTTCTCAGATATGCAGACTCTCACGCAGAATAAAGCGACTATCCACACATGCTGGTTTGTTTAGTCACTGCCAGATGTTGGGAGGGTCTGATGTTGCACAGAGAGGTCACTGTCCAAGCCCCATTTGACTGAAGCGTGTTATCTGGCACAAAACAGACCATTTGACATTTGGACCTTGTTTAGTGTAAAGACTTTGATGGGGGGGGGTCTTAAATGGTGTTTTTTGTGTGTGTTTGTTTGTTGTTAGTTCCTTTAACCTGAATATAACCCTGTAAACGGTTTTACTCCACGCAGGCTTTTGGAGATTATTCTACAGGTCAGTCTCCAAGATGCATTGCTGTAATTAACATTTTAAATGTGGAGAGTCCTTTATAAAATGATGAATTGGTTTTCCAAAAAAAAAGAAGATGAAGAAAAAAGAAGAACTTTTTGCCAAAGACAGAGTGTTGTTGTTAAAGAGACTGGAGTTTGTCCAAGTCTTCTGCATGTCCGTCTTTCCACTTGGTCTTTTTTTTCATACAAAAGCCGCAGAAAGGTGGAAAGAATTACTCAAACTTCATGCAGTAGTGTGTCGTGTTTCAGTGTTCCCTTTAACTTTGATTATACAGTATATGTAAAATATGTGTTTATCTTCTCTTGGAAAAAAGACAAAACCAAAATTGACTGAATGGTAAAAGCAGCCTCCAGGCTGAAGAAAATGCTACAAAGGCTTTGAGAAGCCTTTGCTTTTTGGATTGTTTTAAGAGAAAAGTAGAAGACTTTGCAGTTGAGCAGCTACACCCAAGAGTGTAGGTTGTGCCACCAGATGCAGCAGTGTAAGCAGGTTTCACTGACTTGCTCAGACCCCTGGGGAATGATGTAATTATCTTTTTCCCATTTTCGTTTCTTCATTCTTATTTTGCTAAGGGAAAATGCAGAATACTTTGGGGGAATTAAAAGTGCCTGTTGTGAAACTAATTTCGGATCTATTTTGGGGATCTATCAGCGGGATGCTGATGCCATCTCTTGACATGACAGCAATGACAAGGCCATGAAAGGTATGCTAATGAAGGTAATAACAGCATCACAAGGTGAGCATTTGCCACATCATTCAAACGTCGGTGGTATTTTATCTCCTTTTTCTTTTCCAATTGGTCTTCCTTCTCTTTTCCCATCTGCCCTCCCTCTGCAGCTTCGAGGGATTATTGTGGAAATTATTCTGTTCATTTCCTCCTAAACCCACCCATTACTGCTCGAGCCAGATTTCTTAGAAACTCCTCATCGAAGATGAACAGGAAACGGATGGCCTTCACTTTTACAACTTTTTGTGTAAAGCTTCAGTTTTCTCATTGATCTAGTGGCCCTCATATTTAATAGTGCTACAAATTAAAGAGGTTTAAATATTCAGATTGGCTGTACGAGCTCGTGATGTTGTGATTATTAATGGCCAGGCTTGTTGGGATTAAACTCTGTTTCACCAAAGACATCTGAGAACATGACACAAACATAACAGCACAGGATGCAAATGGTAACAGCAGTGCAAGAAGCCATCAGTTCGAAGTACTTCACATTTAATCAGTGCACAATACCTGATAAGTGGTACACAATATTATATATATATATATATATATATATATGTATGTATGTATGTATCTATGTATGTATGTATCTATATATATATATATATATATATATATGTATGTATGTATGTGTATATATATATATATATATATATGTATGATATATGTATTATGTATGTATGATTTGTATGTTGTATGTATATATATATATATATGAGTATGTATGATAAATGAATATGTATGTATGTGTATATATATTATTATGTATATGATATGTATGTATATATGTATATGTATGTATTATATATTATTATATATATGTATGTATGTGATATGTATGTATATATATATATATGTATTGTATGTATATATATATATATATATGTATTATATATAAAATATAAATATATGTATGTATGTATGTATATATATGTATATATGTATGTATATATATATATGTATGTGTATATATATGTGTATGTATATATGTATATGTATATATATATATATGTATGTATATATATATATATGTATGTATGTATATGTATATGTATATGTATATATATTAAAGTATTTAATATTGAGTGCTAGATACTTACTGGATCCTGATTTAAAGTTACAAGATTTAAATCAAAGGAGAGCTTTGAGATGACATGTTGTTCTGGTTTCTTCCAGTTAATTATTTTCTTCAGAGGAAACCAAGGAGTACAACATTTTCCATTTGTAATAGTACATAATGCACCTTTTTTAAGAGGTTTTAGCTGGTGTAGTATTGTTTGAGCAGCAGGACGGTACAGAATACCTCTATATTGAAGAACAGACATAAATATTGTATAATAATTTAAAGGGTGGAAAAAAAGGCATCACCTGCATTCTTCAACTCCAAAAAAAAAAGCCTTGTTACAGCACTGAACATCTGGTTCATAAGTCATTGAATTTGAACCAGATGTTCAATATGAGTCTTAAATCAATGTTACCATGAACCCAAATACCAAATTACAATACCAAGGACTAAGCCAAGGTTGGTACTGCATTTGGAGTGACTGCTTGTCAGTGGTTAGGGATGCGATGCTTTCCTTATATGGACACAAAATGATAATAGTGTAGTAATCATAAATTACTGACATATTTCTAGTAGTAATATTTAAGTAAAGAGTTATTCTGGTTAGCAGTTACTAATTAGCGCTTTGGTCTTATTTGCTCCTTACACATTACTCAATAACGACTCTATGTACCTTATTGTAAAATGCTACTGACAAAAAATTCAATGTCAGCAGAGGGTTGCAATGGTCGCTGGGTGTGAGGCAAAAAGGATTATGGGATTTTATCCCGTCAAAGAGCAGCCTCCAGTCAGGGAAAACCAAACAGCCCGTTTGATTTCCACAGGCACAGTATATATTCATGAGTTGGACCTTGAAACTACAAGGAGACCACTATAGTGCGCCATATGCAAAACATATGTTTTAATGTGGTGTGATAACTTGGAACATTTAAAGAGACTTACCACTTAAAAAGATATGATTAAAAGAGAGGGCTGTGTTTGGATGAGTAAAGGACTCTCTCACAGAGCATGCATGGTGGCTCTTTTTGTAAGCGTTGCATTTGTTCTAACAACTGAAGGCAGCCTCTCGTCTGCTGAAACATGTTTTGCACATTCCTCAATTTTTCTGAAATATCAGAAAAGAAAAGAAAAGAAAAGAAAAAGGGACAAGATGTGACCTATATTTAGAGATGTACCACACTCATACACCATGCTGTATATGTTTGGCATTTGAATGGCCCGTTCAGTCACATAGGAGAGCTGTGAGTGGAGAGAAGCTACAGCCTATAAAACACGCTGACCTGTGAATATGTTGCCGTTGTCTCATGCCCTGTGCTCTTCTCCAAGTCAGCTAAAAAACACTAGCTCTATGTCAGCAGCATGGATGGATAAATGAGATTTGTATTTCCTGTGTGAGATTTTGCTAGTTAAATGGATAAAAGTTTGATGAAGTTCCTAATCCAGACTCTCCTCTTCCTCCTTGCCCTGTACAGGGAGTGCAGAATTATTAGGCAAATGAGTATTTTGTCCACATCATCCTCTTCATGCATGTTGTCTTACTCCAAGCTGTATAGGCTCGAAAGCCTAC
>NW_024582449.1:1452810-1521070 GCF_018398535.1 Haplochromis burtoni
GTTTTTTGGGTTCATTGAGAACATGGTTGTTGTTCAATAATAAAATTATTCCTCAAAAATACAACTTGCCTAATAATTCTGCACTCCCTGTATTTAACAGAGTCTCTATTTGACAGAAGATAAACAGTTGTGGGAAAGATTGGCAGGACTGGGAGATGATTGTTGCTTTTCCCTGCTGCTGTAAGGCTGTAAATGTAACTCAAATGCGACTTGTGTCTGTATGTGTAAAGTAGCGATATTCCAAATCATAGGTCCTGATGTTGAGGCGCTGATTTGCTGTCAGCACGAGATAGTCCCTTGCATCTGGAGTGGAGGTGTCTTTGTGAAAGAGTATCTACCCACATACAGCATAAATCATATACACCGGCAGCTGGGAATTTACATGAAATATAGATGTTTGCACATGACGAAAATCAGCATGAATGCACACAGCAGGAAATTGTCAGAAATTGTCAAAAAAGATAAACCAGCCGTCCCTCCTGTCTGTAGGGGCAGGGTGTGTGTGCATATGCTAACCTGTGTATAAAACCACCTTTGTGACGGTATAATCCTTCATCCACACCAGTGATTGAGCTAGCATAAGTGGTCAAATCAAGGCATTGCACCATTCCTCCACCCCTCCCTCAAGCTATTTCTCCCCGCCCTGTCACTGTCCCACACCCCTCCACCCCGCCTCCCCCCACTTTCTGATGTGCCATGTTTGAGTACCAGAGGTCATAAGCGTCGGACGTGGCAAAGGCCCCAGCCAGGCTGATGTGCTGACTGAGGGGATATGGGGCTTGACTTTGGGCAGTGCGAAAGATCCGGGCCTGTCTTGTTTGTCTGTCTGTCCGTCTCGCTGGCTACACTATAATGAGATTGCAGGGCTCTGTAAGGCGGATTTACTGGAGCACAACTCCCCCTAGGGTCTTTTCATAGAAATTGGTTCCTCCATATTTCACCCAAGCCTCTCACTCTCGCTCTCTTTGTCAAATGTGTCCTGTACTCACAATCTCTCTCCCTAAACCTCCCTCTCTTTTAGCTCCCACTTTTGTTAATTATGATCGTCTTCTTTCCTTCCTTTCTTTCTGTGCGTGAAGACCGAACGCAGTCACAAATGGAGGCACGAAACTGAACCAAGCAGAGCTGTAACAAGAAGGCATAATGAGAGAGAGAGAGAGATAGAGAGAAAGCGGGATAGAGGATATGCTTTGGGATATGGCACAAGCCAACATATCGCAAGCCCGTACCACATTTATCTCCCCCTCAAGAAGACAGTGTTTATTTAGATGGTCTTTTCCATGCCCCTATGGAATCTTATAAGGTCACGTGAAAGCATGCACGCTGCTGTGACCAGGGATGTTACTGAAGCTGAAGGTTATATGGCTCACTTTTCTTTTATTATTCTTTCTGGGTCACCTTAGCTGCAAATTGAAGCCCAAGGTCACGAGCCCATACCAAAGCCAAACAGAATTTCCATAGTGTTTGCAAATCTGCCACAGAGATTAATTCTGATGTGTCTCATAGCTGATGTGTTGATGTTGACACAAATGATGGGGTCTTGCAGTCCAGCCACCCCAGCTGTGCACACGGTGAATGAGGCCAAACCAAATGCAAGCTCAAACTCACATCAAGGCAAGCTTATTTTGGGAGCACTGTGTCATCCATTCCACAGCACAAAAGCCCCTCTGCAAGACCATAAATAAATGGGAAAGTGGGTAGCACGGACTGCATATCGACCAAAAACCCCCATCTGATTTGTCTGCCAATTCTTTCTGTTAAAAATGAAAAATATTTTCTGTCACAGATGGAAAAAAATATTAGGTATTTGCTTTTTTTTTTCATTTCTAAGGAATAAATTAAATACCTGGAACTGAAAACTTTACTGTTTGATGATAAAGAGAATATTTAACACCCACAAGTCAACGTTAGTGAGCTGACACAGGTCGCTTTTTTGAAGGTCAGTTTAGAGACAGTTAATGAAAAGTAAAGTACTTTGTGTGGGAAAAGATGGCAATTCCCCTCATTCTTCAGACACATTGGCCCTATCTATCTTTCAGGGGAACTCTTCCATTTACAGAGCCTACAGCTGAAGCGGTGGGCAGTTAAGGATGAGGTGGGAGGCGAGGAGGGAAGCACAAAGCTCTTATCAGGCCAGCTACACAGTGCCGGGTTCAGCCCCAGGCTGCTGATGACTGTGGGAGCACCGATTACAGAGGCTAGCCTGAGGAGGGGAGTGGGCACAGGTCTCCCAGCAGACCCTGTACCACCATCAAGCATTAACTCGAACCATTAAGCTCAACCAGCTGTGCATTCACACATGGCCTGAACTTTCTTCCTCTTGAATATTTTCTAATGCTGCAAAGCCCTCACTCTCTTTTCTGACATTCAAAGCAATATCAGCAGGGAGGCTAACAAGATGAATAACCCCTGCAAATGCTGCATTAAAAAGTCATGAAAGGGGATACCCTTAAGGTGCAGAAGCTTCTCTGTGAGGAGGGGTGGCCCATCCTTTTCTGCTGACTAATGATTTGAACTGGGCAGGTGGGCAAGCAGAGCAGAAGGACCTCAGCAATTTGTCCTGTTGCTCCTCGGGTGCCAAAGGGACACAGAAGCTCTCAGCCAGCCACAAAGTACTTTCAATTCCCTCTCTTTGTTCCTCCAAATGGCAAATTCCAATTGGAAACTTTACATTTAACTGGCAACAAGTAGCCCAAATCTTAAGTTTAGAATGTGGGACTCGGAAAATCAAGACATAATGTTGAGGATTCACACTGTGCACAAGCTTTTATTGCCACTGGATGGCACACTAGAGCATCAGTTTCTCAGAGCAAAACAAACCTAACCAAGAACCCCGGTGAAGCCCTTTAGCAACAGGCATGAATCTATCTTAGGAAAAAGTTGTGTCATATGTGGTCTTGTACCTTTCTTTGTGGTTTTTCACTGGAGAAAAAGTGGAAAGACTAACTTCTGCTAAACGCTTAGGTTTGCATATAAAGTGGCTTTGGAGGTTACTTTCTATCCAGCCTCTCATTCATCTTTTTCTTAACTTCTTTCCCTACTTAGGGTAGTCAGGAGTGAAGCATAACCTGGCTGACGTCAGCTAAAGGCGTGAAAAAGTGACGGGCTACCAAACTGAGACTACCAAAATGTGAAACCACCAGTTAACCAAATAAGCATGTCTTTGGTTACTGGAGGAAAGAGGAACAAGTACTTTCTAGTCTTTTTATAATCACAGAAAGGTCCTAGATCCGTTAATATACATGTCTCTCTGGCCATTAAAACATGGAACAGAGAAGCTACAATACACACCTAGGAATTGTGGCACAAGTCTCAGAAAAAAATCAAAAAAATTAGGAATAATCTGTACACAAACCACAGCATAAAAGCCTCTAGCTTAAAACTGTGTTGTCCCTCTTTGTGCTGCCTCTGTGAACGCCTGAACCCATGGTTTCGTTAGGAAAGCACTGCATCCTCCCAAGATGTTCAGTGTTAATCACTTCCCCATCGGGGGGGGGGGGGTTTCTTAACACCGCCGCCGATGCGCACAACCTTTAATCAAAACTTGAAGAGCAACTGAACTCAAGCAGATGACGTCATCTCAGCAAGGATGAAGCTCTTTAAGGAGAATTAGTTTCTGTGAGGTTACTCTTCATCTCTTTGTGTGCTGTATCAGCGCTGAGCTGACATTTTCATTGGCCCTGAGATCACTTATGGGATAGGGCGTTAGCTCCTATGAGGGTGAACCGGTTCACAAGTGGACAGGCGCCCAGTAAGCGCTGATGCACTCACATGGCTTCCCGTGGAACGTATATGAGGTTATATTCTAAACACAAAACTATTCTGTCAGTCAGTATCAGCATAACAGACAAAACAAAGTGCACAGCTTTCATTCAGATGTGTGTCCCACACTACGTTTATTTATTCTGTTCAAACAGCAGGCCATGTTGAGTGTCTAGTAAGGTGGCATGATAATGAATAGGAGCAACAATATTTACACAGTCTGAACATTTCACTTCAAATGAGCATCTGTTAGGCAGGATAACTTTAATTCCAAGCAGTCAAATTCCCCTGGAGCTATATGATTATTCAGCACAGCACACTTAAATTAAAGGCAGGTAGTTAAGATGAATATAGCAGGGCCAAAACTGTACGTCACACGTGAGTGCGTAAGCACAGTCGACCTCTGCAGTCTTTCTAAACATATCTCACCATTGCACCACTGCTTCTTGACACACACAGTCCAGCACATGCACGAACGCGAGCACGCACAAACACTATCCACAGTTTCACTTTCCCAGCATCCCCTGTGACGCCTCTGGCTAATTCCATTCAAGCCCTCTAGGCTGTCCAGCATCCTCCAATAAATTAGCCCTGCTGCTCCCCCACTGATACGCAGGCCACACTAGTCTGGCCAGTGCCCAGAGTCACTCACTTGCACACGCTCGCAATTACTGCTACCTTTTACTGCAACTGTCGGTCTTAACTGAGTCGACAGTGGGAGTTTTTGGTATGTGCGTTTTCTGTGCGGTTGGGACTTAAAATAGTTCCCATACTGACATTCACTGTTAATGGGAAGGTGGCCTGGGATAGCTTTTGGACTTTTTTGCAATGGAAGTGACTCATTAATTGTATCTTTTCGGGGTTTTCTGGCAGAATTGTCCATGTGTCAGATGTGTCGGCACAGTACCCATCCATAATTCCCCCAAACTGCAGCTGTGAATAGCTTTTCTTAGTATTTTTCCTTCAACTCCTCAATCAAACTTTATTCCCTCTGAACAGAATCCATCTGTTCTGTCTCCCTTCAATATTTGGATGTATCCTCGCACCCGGTTTCCTCTATCATTGTGGTTTCGCTTCCTGTCCACAGCATCTGTCTCATGCCTCAAGCTTAGATCGAGCTAGTGACCCCGTTTGACATGTCTCTACCTCTGTCTCAAGTTTTTTTTTTCTCTCTCTCTCTCTCTTTCTCTTGTTCTCCCTCAGTTCTAGTTAGCCTTCTGTCAGTGGGGGCCCAGACAGAGATGAAAAAGGTCGTTGGGGACAATGCCACCTTGCCATGCCACCACCAGTTCTCATCATCCGTCCCTCTTGACATTGAGTGGCTACTGCAGAAACCAAACTCCCCACAGAAAGTGGTAAGATTGTATTCCTTTTTTCCCTGCATTTAATACAATTTAGAAGCATCTGAATTGTTAAAGGTTCCCTGCCGTCGTACTCTGCCATGACTTGGGTAATATTTAGTAGTTGCTGCAAAGTTATTGCAACACCAAGACTGACCTTTACTGGGATGAAATGGCAATGACAGTGACATTTAGGCTAAAAAACAGAAGAACAACATGTGAGGTATATGTATAGACTGTATATACCTTGGATAGTTTTTCTTTTCTCCCTTTCTTTCCACTTCCCCTTTTCACACACAAAAAACATTTTAGCTTTTCTCCATTTGGGTTACGCTCGCTGATTTCCAGCAGGACCTATAATAGTTGCACATTAACACAATCCCAAAATTACTAAGGCACTTCAACTTTCAGTGGCATTCACAAAGGAGCAATTGTGTTCACCAACACATTATATATTTCTAACCTTGGCACTTTTACTTTCAACTTTTTTAACTGGTGGGAGATAAACACTGTAACAAGTGGAAATAAAAAACAAACCTAATGACCTTTTCATTACTATCAAGCTGACAAATTCATCTTAGTTTTGTAAAATATGTAATTATAGAGACAATTGAAGATTACAGCTGAAGCAAACTTCCACCCCAAAAGGAATTGAAATCAGAAATTAGACCAAACAACAGAATCAGGTTCAAAATCTACTATTTAATAAGCATACAAGGGCTCACGTGCAATCAGGCATTCAGGGACGCAAGCAGAATTGGCAAGGTTGACAGGAAGCGGTCTCAAAACAGATCATACATGAGAACTCTCTGAAAAGTAGTCGAAATCAGCAGTCAGGTAAATGCAATAATCGTACACTGTGGGTATAAAGACATTCTGGCAAATATGTCCAAACGTTTTGGGGCAAGGACATAAAGTACTTTGTTAGTTTTTTGCTTCTTTTCTTGTTTTGTTTTTGCAGAAGTGTACGGGCTTTTTCTGGAAATAGTAAAATTCAATGCTTTAAAAAAGGAAAACATCTGTTAAACGAAATAAAGAAAATTCCTTCATTTTAAAGTTTTTAAAGGTTTAAGTTTTTTTCCCCCCTTTGTGTGCAGTCACACTGAATTTTAAATCAAGCAGTCAAGGTGTGCTTTAAGTGCAGTTTCAGCTTTACAAAAAGTATTGCATTAACTGTAAAGGAATTACAGCATTTATAAAAAAAAAATTCCCCTTGTTTGCATTTTAAAGTTTTAGTTGGCACAATAATATATTCTAATTCTGGCTTCATAAAGTCTATCAGCCTGAACCAGGAGGATAACTGAAATCTTTAAACGGCTAATTTGGTTTTGTTTTTTAAAGCCTTTGATAACATTCTGGTATAATTTCACTGGTGTTTGAAAAACCGCCATTTTTTTTTCACCCAAATTGAGCTTAGAATCTGATAAGAGAGCGCGAGAGAGCAAAACATCTCAACAGCATTCTGTTGGAAGGAAGGGACTTCCATTTTCTTCTGAACCCATTTCTTCATGCGCTCTTGCGTTGGCACAGAGAAAGGAATGAATAGCAAAGAGTGGAAGGGAAGCGGCGGGGCTAGGAATGAAAGAAAGGGGGAAACTGGTGGCTTACACTTTGATTATTCAGACTGGGGCTGCCACATTGCGATGAATATTTAACGGGAGGATAACATTGAAGGCACCATTAATTAAAATCAAACGTTTGAAAATTTGATTAGGAAAGAGACTACGCCTGTAGCCGAATGAATAAATCATTCTTTTGTTCTGCTCGAAGGCCGTGTTGAGATGGAAAGAGCATCTTGTCAACATTTAGCCTCTGTTAGCAAATGTACAGGCTACATGTGTTTAAGACACTGAGGGGCACAAAATTCAACTCCATTTAGTCAGATGAAGAGTAAAAACAAAAAAAACTGCCCTTCTCTCACTGTTCTCAGCTGTGTTGGTCTTAGATGATCAGAGTTACTCAAGGACGGCATTTTATAGCCTATCATAGTGTAGTTTCAGCAAAGACCAGCGATGGTTAATAAAGATGAAGCTATTAATTTCATTTCCATCCTTTCTTGGGAAATTGCTCCTGCCACAGTGCCACGTTAGTTAGTGCGTATTGTGTGTTGTTGCTATTTGCTATGCATAATTGCTGCCCTTCAGCATGTAAAACTGAAGATATTGAACTGGCATTATTGTGAGGACAATTATCGTCCACAGAGATGATAAATATATTAGTAGTAGAGTAAAATGACAGAGTCATTGTTGTATAATTGTTTCCTCTGTGTATTCTTCATTGACTATAAAATTATTTATGGAAAACACTTTAAAAACCGAACAGCTTAAATATTTGAATGTTAGCCACACTGTTCATATAATCTGCTTCCAGTAATCTTTAACAAGCTGCTTTGATCAGAGCAGCAATTCTACTGTGTTAATATTTTTGATAAAATGATGTGATATAAAAAATTATATATTGTGCTGTGCAAAGGTTTTGAGCCACCCCTCATGTCTTTATAGTTTGCTTCCAAGGAGCCAGACTTTCTCCAGGCCTTCTGAAGGTCAAAGTTTTTCTTTGGACATGTTTCAGTCATTTTCAGTCCAGTCCTTGTACCTTTTTCAGAATTATGCTTTTTGTTTGTTAAGCATAAAACAGGCGCCTGACTCAAGAATGTTGCATCTGCACATAACAGACAACTTAGCAAAGAAACTAAAAACACATCATTTGTTTCCATTTATATACTTAAACCTATGAAAAGTGTGCGACATTCACATGCAGAAATTCTGCCAAACTGTATTTTTGCACCAACAGGGTGATTCCCAAAGCTTTATTAGCTGAAAGCTTTCCAAATCTCCTCATCATGTACAGAATTGCCTTAAAAGCATTTGAGGAAACTAGACGAGTGGCTGTCATTAAGTCATTTGAAAGGAAACAAGGAGAAAAGACTGAAGCATGTCAATGTTTGCTTCAAACTGTCCACAGTAAGCATGGGGAAAGTCAAGAGAACAGTACAAGAGTGAGTGTCTACAGCCATCTGTAAAACAGAAGAAGCTTTTTCATGGTTTGGGGTTGCATTTTGTCATCATTGTCATCATTTCATGACCTGTGTGAAAAAGCAGAGACACTTAATTATCTGTGTACAGTATTTTACTGAATCAACAAAACACCTTGCCTTAATAGAACAATTCACTAACAGACAGTACAGACATTACCAGAAGCAAAAACACATATACACATGTAGTTTGCTTTGTGAGTAATTAATGTTCTGATTTCATGAAGGCAACAGTTGCATGCCCACAGGACAGGTACAGGTATGCCCTTTTTTGTTTTGGTGTTAGAGCCTGGTTACTTTCTGTGTGTAGCTGTGGCACAGTGATATGTTTCTGTTTGCATTCATGGTGTGCCACATGTTTGGTAAACGGCAAGTTTGTGAGTAGGTTTGGGTATATACGTGTGTGTGTAAATGGCCAGTCATCACCTGTGATCACAGCAGGTGCCCCTGCTTCTTAGGCACTGATGCGCTGTGGCACCAGCATTTAGCGGTCCCCATCTGCAGGCTCTCACTTGCCCTGAGTAATAGGCCACTGTGACAGCTGTGTTTGTTTCTGTTTGTGTGTGTGGATAAAGCAAGAGCGTGAGAGAGCAAAAGACACACAAGGAAAGGCTAGAAATAAACAAAGACAAACTGTAAACAGCCAGGGAAGAGAAAATGAAAGCTTTCTGGTGCAGGTTTACAGATGCTACAAACTTCAAATTAGCTCATTTTTTTTCCTTTGAACACCCAGTGTCTGCAAACATCAATGAACCTTGGTGGTAAATAGAAGGAAAAAAAGGGAGAATCAAACAGATTATGTCAATCGCAGGCTCTAACAACAACATCTTTTTGTGTACCTACAAGGAATTTCCGATTAAGGTTATCAGTGTGTTGAGTCCAGCACTCCACTGTGTAAGTGTGGGGTGCCGGTTCATACTCTTTCTTGTAGTCAGAACAGCAGGTGCTCAGGTTGATCTGCCTGGTCTTGGAGTCCTGGTGTTCTGCCGTGTCAAGTAGCTGGTGCTCTGTTGCTTCCAATGACTTTATGAGATTTGCTTATGTGATGACTAGTAACTACATCTTATGGTCTTTCATGTAGCACATGTTTTATTTATGTAAAAGTTTTTTACATTTACCTGAGCTTTCATGTTGCAGAGAAGCAGGTAATCAGCTAGGTGCTCAACAGCTTTGTGCCCTTATGGGGCACAAAACCTTTGTGATCAGGATTGTCCTGCCCTATGTTAGCACCTGTTGTTAGCACCCCAGTTATTTATGCTGCCACGTGTTCTGGAGTGCTGTAAGCTTCTTAAACTAACAGGCATGAGTCGTGTGAGGTACTGCCCAGCTATTTTGTTGGCCTTTGTCATTGATTTTGTTCTGAGAGGTTGCTGTGGTCTGCTCTTAGGTCCACCAGCCACTTGGAGTTGGAGGCTTTATGACACCACATCCTTGCTCTTACTCAGTCTCAGCTGTGGTGAGATCCGTCCTTGTCCCATTGTTGCCTATCCAAGGTGTTATGGTTGCAGCTGGGAAAACACCTTGGATAGGTCTTTGGAGAACAAGCCATTTATTCTCTCTGGTTGTGTATCCCTTTAGCCTAATAGCCAGTGTTATGAGCCTTTGTTTGGTACTTTGTAGAAGCTCTGTTATGAACACATTGTTATCCTGTTATGGATATCTGATCTCTGTGATGATGCCTATCTCCAGCTCTGATAGCCAACTGTAATAGCCAATATCCTTCTGGGCTTCCTCCACAGGCACGCTCTGCACATATTCTTGAGCTTATAACCAAATGTTTCTATGATTACAGTGGCAGTAGCATACACAAACTCACTGGTTTATGTGATACTGGTAGTGGGGGTGGTGAGTGAAGCTGTGTGACTCGCAAGCATTTTTTCTGAGGGGATTTACCTTTCTACCTTAGCTCAAGAAGTAGAGCAGGTCATCTACTAATCAGAAGGTTGGCCATTTGAGAACTGGCAGCTCCAGTCTGCATGCCAAAGATCTTTGGGCAAGATTCTAACTCCATGTTGCTCTCCAATGCAGCCATTGGAGTGTGAATGTGTGTGAATGAAAGTACTAAAGCATAAAAGAAAGTGCTGGTGTGAGTGGCTGAATGAGGTATGCTGTATAAAGCGCTTTGTGTGCTCAAGTAGAGTAGAAAAGCACTATATAAGAACCATTTCATTTAAAAGGGACTAATCATTGAGAATTATGGTGTTTGAAGCTTTAAGCCAAGCCTGATCATAATCTGACTAAAATGGCCTAAAAGCTGATTTTTACCTTTTCCATTATTTTTTTTTTACATTTTTCTTTTCAGTTTTATTTGTATATCCTTTGAAAAGGGGAGTTACAAAAGTGTCATTCTATAGCCATTTTGTATCATCTGTATGATATTATGTACTTTGCTGTTTCTGAAGTTGTTTTCTGGTGACATCACTTTTAGTGCCACTGTGTGCACTTTAATCTTTTATCTTAGGGCCAGAATAATAAAATAGAATTGTTTGGGAGGGTGTTGTGGGGTTTTTTTCTTTTTCATTTGACAGCTTTATTTGTGGAAACACCATAAAGAGATAACAACACTCACAGATAATCAGCTAAATGAACACTGGCAGGATACTGGCATTCCAGCAAATGCATTCATTTGTAAAATATTATTTCCCAAGTGTTAATTAAAAAGTGATTGTTAACAATGTTACCCATGAGTGCTGGTATTCTGTTTTTCTCAAGACTGTGCCTCCAGAGAGGAACTACGTGGAACTGTCTTAACTGAGCATACACAGCCATTAGAGTCATGTTATTTAAAATGTAAATGGCAGCCTACCAGTGAAATATATCAAGGGTAATACTGTTGGGACATAGGAATTAAGCGAACCAAATGTGCTGTTAAGAGATGAAAATCTTATTTGGGGAATTACTTGCATAAATCAGTTAAGAAATGACATCACCAGCTGCTAAAATGTTAGTACCAGGTCCAGGAAGAAATGGGAGAATTCCTTCAAAAGAAAGATAGAATCAAGATAAGTAGAACCGGAGCAATTATGAATCAGTCAATCCCTCGCTGTAATACATCAGGAGTTTTTTCACTTGTGCCAGAAATTTCATTTCAGACAACAGTCTCTGGTCTGAACTAAATCCTTGATTATCTTTTCTTTCTCCACATCTAGATTATTACCTTCTTTGGGGGAAACGTGTACATCAGTGACCCCATGGATACTGAGCCAAACCATCTGTCCTTTGCTGGGGAGTACCTGGGTGGAGACGCCTCCCTACTCATCAGTGACCTGCTGCTGAGCGACACGGGGGAGTACTACTGTAAAGTCAAGAGTGGGGGAAAGTACCACTGGAGCCAAGTCAACCTCATTGTATTGGGTAAGTGTGGATACATCAATGCACGTGCGCATACCATCGGGTTATGAAGAAATTCATTTGTACATGGAAAATCCTCATACACAAACACACATACACACACTTCTTACACACACAGACCTAATCACTGGATCATTAGCCTGGCACATTTCCTCTGTCATGCTGACTGATCTAATGATTCAATTTGATTCAGACAGTGTGATTTGATTTTGTTCGTGCTGTTTGGGTCCGTTTGGATTGGTTTGTTGATGAGGTGAGACCAGAAACATGCAAGTAGGTTTGGCAGGGCACAGAAATGATTGAGTTAGAGACTGCATTACATGGGCAAATTTCAAGCTAGATTCTAATGTACTTGTGTCCTCTATGACATATACAGTACAAGACAACAGACCAGTTTGATGTTCATCATGTTAAAAAGTTAGCTTACATCAGTTTAAGTACAGATAAGCTACTTAGAAATATTAATTGCCCAAGTGACTCTTAGATCTTATAAATACAGAAAATCCCATTTTGGTACGGGAAGCGTGTTGTTCTAATTTGCACATTATGCAGATGGCTATAAATGACTCAACAATACAACTACCTCAGTGGTAATGCGCTTCTCTGTCTGCATATCAGAAATAGCTGAACAACTATGAAGGACAGACAGCTGCAATAGCTGGCCACAAAGTCCGGCGGGAGGAGTGAGATCGTTCTCAATGTCAAAAAAGCATGCGATTTATTAAAACATCATGGGAGATTAGTTCAACCCGTGGTTATTGGTTTTCTAATGGAACAGTCTGTTAATCCTTTCGCTCTCACTCCCCTCTCTCTTCCATAAAGACATTTCAGTGAGTTAGTGCCTCGAATTTTACAAATTGCCCTCAGCTTCCCAGTGACACTTTCGATTTTGAGAGAGGCGAACATTTGCATTTTTTTCTCGCGCTCCCTACGCTAAGATAATGGCTTGGCAGCTGAGCTGGTAGCTGGCTTGGCATGAGACAGCGTGTGTGTGTGCCATAGTTTGTGCGCTTCTCCAGTGGTCGGGTATGTTTCTGTGCAAGTTTGCACAATCACGCCTGAATGAGCGTGTGGATTTGCATGTGAAGATTTTAAACGTGTATATATTGTGTTTATTAGTATTGGGGTTATGAGCTGAGGTTACGCCGTCCAACTGCTCCTTCTGCAGTTTGGCTTAACCGACCCCGACAGAGCTCAGAGACGCACAGACGAATGCATCAATGCTCCCTGATCAGCTTCTCTCATTATATTCTTTACAAAGTCTGTGAGCAGAATACAGCCTGCAGGGTGTCGAGAAAAGAAAGACAAACAAAGGGAGAAATGCACATAAGCTATCTGATTTTTTTTTCTCTCCACTGGCTACTGTTAATTCAATCTATGTTAGCATTTCGCAGTTACTACTGCTGCAACTTCACTGACAAGCATCCTAAGCCAAACACAAAAGTCAGCATTGGAAATATGTCAGCGTGACAAAAATAAAAAATAGATATTTAAATTTAGCTCACCACTGATTTAAAAATATGTCACTCGGGAGGGGGAAACAGTATGCTATTTTCATGCTTTTAAAGTGTAGCAGTGCCTTTCAGCATGTATCCAACAGAGCAGGGCTCAGCAGATTCTAGCTGTACTGTATTAAGCCTTTAGCTAATAGACTATGACCAAAACCTTTGACATGAGAACATATTACCATAAGTATTCACAGCCAGCCTTGGGGTTGAATTGATCCATTCTCTACGGGAGGATGTTGCTTTTTTCTTCAATTTGTGTTACCAGAAATGACTGTGATGGCAAGGTAACTGAACATCCCTCAAACAGTTGCACCAATAAAAAATACTGATAGAACAAATCAAATAAAGTTTACAATCTACGTCAAATATTTCAGCTTTATGCAACCTAACAAGCTATGTTATTATCTACATTTTATTTCTTTGCTTTTCATTTTAATGTAGTGCTTTAGTCTGGGGCGATAAACACAGGTGGTGGACAGTTTCACATTATAAAATAACTCCTGCTTCAGTAGATGTTATGTTCAAAGAAGTCTATTTCAAACATAACTCAATATTCAGCATTCATAATAAAAAATGTCAGCCCTTCCCTTTCAAAATAAAGGTGCATTTTATGAAATGCAAAGTTCCTATAATTGGCATAGGAAATATTGTGGCAAGCCCACATGATACACGTAGGCCACGATTTTCTGCAGAGTAGTAATGGAAACCATATTTTAATGCATGCGTCTCTGGCAAATTGATGACTACATTATATGCACATATTAAAAATTAATCATTTCGGTGAACGCATTTATTTTTGCTTAATTATTGTATTAATATATATGCTGCTTAACGAATTCACTAGACCACCATGCAGTGTAAGGTTTATGTCACAACTGCCTTAAATTAGCAGCAATGTAATTATAAAATAATTATTGATGTTCCTGTAATGGTTGTATGCATGTGCAAGCTGTTTAATTGACATTTTTATTGCTAAATATATTTTATGTTGTTATCCATGATTTTTAAGATTCACTGTTTTACTTATGAAAAAGCAGGATAAAATAAAGCACATTATTTCCTTTGGTTGAGATGCTAATTTACAGTCATTTACTTACATTTGTGAACAGAAACATTAATTGTAGTGATTGATTTATTTCTGAACTTCTTGGAGAAGTCCAGTGTGCTGGCTGAGATTTGGATTTAAAAACATGAATTCAGTTTGTTATATGCGTCTTAGCTTTAAACAAGTTTTTGAAAGATGACAGTTTTAGTGTGTTCTTGTTTTTATGGCATGTGGTCTAGTAAATTTGTTAAACACTGTGAGTCTTTTATACACTTTATGTTTAACTGCGATAAGAAGTTTTGTTGCAAATATTGATTCAAGCATTTTTTGATTCTTTTGTTTTCTTGCAGTCAAGCCTTCCAAGCCGAGATGCCGGATGGATGGCAAGCTCCAAGAGGGCAGTGATGTCAAGCTGAGCTGCAAATCCAGCGATGGTTCAGACCCCATTAGCTACAAGTGGGAGCGAGTGCTGGACAAAGGCAAGAGCCTGGGAAAACTGCCAAACCTGGCGCTGATAGGTAAGAAAAATAATCGGCACTACGCTTACATGCTGATTCACTATTCGACCCCTCTGCAGAGGAATGCCACGAAGATTCATTTTCATATTAGTGATTTTCATAGGCTGCTTGTCGAAGGCAAGTTTTGCTGAGCGCGTCATCTTCCCTTCACCTCTTCCCATTTTCACATTCATACATTTGCAAACACTGACACCTAAATTTGCCAGTGCCAGCTATATTGTCTACTGCTGCTTCTTGAGCTGCTTCACTGGAATAATTAACACTTGCAGCACTTTGCTCAAGGGCACTTTGATGGGCTCAGGCTGTCCCAGTTAATCCGCTGATTCTTCATGCCTCTATTATCTTTAGTTCGCCCCTCTCTCCAAATTTGAACAGTAAACCCCGGACCACATAATGTGTACTACTTTTTTATTTTTTTTTCCAGAAAATCAAACAGAACACAGCCTTGTGATTTCTAGTTGTATTCTACTGGGATGACTTATATAAACACAAGAGCTGATGCTGTGATCTGATGAATATTTCTGTGACATTGAAATGTCAGCCTGGCTCAAGTGAATACCTACATGCACGAAGTCAGTGTGACTGTTTGTGTGTAAAGAGGAGAAAATCAAATGTAATAGGCAAAACTGGATTGGCAGCTCAGACTATATTCTGTACCAAAGAGGCACTGGCTCCGCAGTAGCCTTGAGGCATACTTCACTCACATGGTGTGGATTCTGGCATTCCTCTTGAATCATAACCAGGCATATCTGCCTCTAAATAAGAACAGGGATGGGTTGTAACAGAAAAGCTAATAGCAGGGCACCTCCCCCCTATTGTGCATTCTCTAAACCAGGAGAAACAACGTCAGGGTGCCAATCTCTGTTTTCTCTCCTCTGTTACCATCAATATTGGTCTTTTGGTTCATTTTTAATGGCTTGCAATGTGACACAGGCATCCAAAAAGTTTGTGATTCAGTTGGAGTAAGTAAATTTTAGTGGTGTAGGTAAAATCTGTGCAGCTCACTGATGTTGTGGCGCCAACAAGAGGTCAACATTCAGCAACAGTCTTCATGCCTTTATGCATAAGCCATCAAGAACATTTAATCTAATCGCATTCAGCTTCAGACTCACACCCCTATACTGCCCACACAGATCTATGCCTCTGATAACTTTTCCCAGAAACTCTCTTTGTGCTCTGCTAAATGAGTGTTGGGACTGAAATATGAGACTCTTTCAAGGCTTGCCTTGATTTACCAAGGTGACAAGTGTGGAGAGAAGTGTTTATCATGATGCTACTTCAACATTTTCAAGTCTGAAGGAATGAACTTTGTTTGTGGAAATTAGAAACTGGTCTACATGGTCTTCTCAGTAGAATTAAAGATTTCCTCATAGGGTTAATAACATATCTACTAACTGTTTCATGTCCAAATTACTGCTGAGGGTTACTCCAAGAACTTCCTTTAGTGGCTCTTCATCAGAATGTTTTTTTTTTATTTGTTTACATGAAAATCAGCCACTGTGTATTTTTAACACCTATGTGATGCCATGATCCTGCTTAACATCCTGCCTAACAACATAAAAGTCTCGAAAAAGGTTAAGTATGGAACATAATCCAATCCAATCCAATCCAATTTTATTTATAAAGCACTTTAAAATACCCAGCACAGGAACAAAGTGCTGTACAGAAAGTAAGTTAAACAGCAAATTAAATAAATAAATCACATAAGACATAAAATTAAAATTAAAACAGCCCTATGTTAAAAAACAAAACAAGATAAAACAGCATCGAGTCACCTAAAAACAACTAAAATAAAATAAAAATAAATATAAAAACCAACATCTCACGTGGTGTCAAAGGCCAAAGTAAAGAGGTGGGTTTTCAAGAGTGACTTAAAAACAGGTAAAGAAGTGGCCTGTCTAATCTCTAAAGGAAGCTCATTCCACAGTTTGGGAGCTGCTACAGCAAAAGCACGATCTCCTCTAAGTTTACGCCCAGTCCTGGGTATCTTCAGGAGCAGCTGATCAGCTGACCTGAGAGAGCGGGTGGGTGTATAAGGCTGTAGCAGCTCAGAGAGATAAGATGGGGCGAGGCCATGGAGAGCTTTAAAAGTAAATAAAAGAATTTTAAAATGAATCCTAAAAGAAATGGGCAGCCAGTGAAGTGAAGCTAAAACAGGGGAAATGTGCTCAAACTTTCGAGTGCCAGTTAAAAGACGAGCTGCGGCATTTTGCACCCTCTGTAGGTGACTAATATATAATGCACTGACCCCTATATAAAGTGCATTACAGTAATCCAGCCGAGTGCTAACAAAGGCGTGGATCACTGTCTCACATAATATAAATGGAAAATCTTATATTGCACTCCAAACACAGTCAATGTGAAATGACAGGAAAGATCAGTGCTCTGTTGCAGTATGCAGAGTACAGATGTATCATAGTACAAAAAAACACATTGCTAATGGTATACTTGCACATGAACCACTAGATTGGACACTGATGTGTCACTCCATACCGTGCCACCCACTCAAAATGTATGTTGTCCACCTAAGTGGACATGTAAAAAACTCTTTGAAAAGTGCATGTTTAAAAAAATGAAGTTCAAAAATCTTTTTTTCATGCCTAAAGATGAATAAAAAACTTAAGAAAAAAATCCAGATTGAGGTTGTCATAATTCATGCATAAAAGGGTTAACAGTTAAGAAACAAAGTAAGGAGGTTAAGTCATAAAAAGTCAATGGCAGTACAGGCAAAAGTCTGATTTTCATCTTCGTGCAAGTTCGCAGTAAGCTCTCAGATGTGTTTTTAGCTATATTCAATTCAATTCAATTTTATTTATATAGCGCCAAATCACAACAAAAGTCGCCTCAAGGCGCTTCATAGATGCAGAGAAAAACCCAACAATCATATGACCCCCTATGAGCAAGCACTTTGGCGACAGTGGGAAGGAAAAACTCCCTTTTAACAGGAAGAAACCTCCGGCAGAACCAGGCTCAGGGAGGGGCGGGGCCATCTGCTGCGACCGGTTGGGGTGAGAGAAGGAAGACAGGATAAAGACATGCTGTGGAAGAGAGACAGAGGTTAATAACAGATATGATTCAATGCAGAGAGGTCTGTTAATACATAGTGAGTGAGAAAGGTGACTGGAAAGGAAAAACTCAATGCATCATGGGAATCCCCCGGCAGCCTACGTCTATTGCAGCATAACTAAGGGAGGATTCAGGGTCACCTGGTCCAGCCCTAACTATATGCTTTAGCAAAAAGGAAAGTTTTAAGCCTAATCTTAAAAGTAGAGATAGTGTCTGTCTCCCGAATCCAAACTGGAAGCTGGTTCCACAGAAGAGGGGCCTGAAAACTGAAGGCTCTCCCTCCCATTCTATTCTCAGGCTTGCTACTTCTTCTTTTGTCCTTCACCTCCAGAGATGGTTGTGTGGGGAAATCCCACCCAGTAGATCAGCAGTTTCTGAAATACTCAGATCAAACCATTTCGCAACCGCAGCCACGCCACGTTCAAAGTCACTTCAATCACCTTTCCTTTGCACCATTCTGATGCTAAGTTTGACTTTCGGAGGGTCATCATGACTATGTCTGCATGCCTACTGTAAATACACCGATTTGCAGCCATGTGACTGGCTGATTAGATATTTCTCTTAATGAGCAGTTGAGCAGGTGTAACTAAGCTACCTGATTTTAGTCATTAGGCCTTTTTAAAAAGTAGAACTGCCATTTGTGTCTTAATATTTTTACTAACACTACTTTAACTGCAGTGAGCACGTGAGACATCCCTGCAGATATCTGACTGTAGTCGTCACACAATATGAAGTGTGTTAATTATGGAAATATTTGTTATTTCTGGTGATAAAATGAATTAATTTGCCACAGAAAGCAACTAAATCTAATTTGCTCCTGACCCCAAAGGCCCCAACATGAACCTTGGAGCGCATACTTTTATACTTCAGTTAATCATTGTCGTGTCCAAACCACCCAAATAGATTTTGAAGTATTAGAAGATGCTTTAGAGTATTCTTTCAGAAATTAGAAGTACAGTAATTACAGGGTACAGTGTGGAAGACTTTTTTTTTAAAGCCCACAGCTCCATGGTGCCAAAGGTCAAAAACCCTACTGGGAACTTTTTATGGAAAAGAGAGGAAAAGTCATATTTATTATTATTCACATATTACACAGACTGTGTGTGCTGACCGAACAGGTTCAGATCAAGGAGTGGAGTTCCTGGCCTATTTTCAAGTATCATTAAAGTTACAGTGTGTAAAATCTTACCATTAGATGTCAGTAGATTGCAGATTGCAGTCAATAGAGTCACTT
Source organism: Haplochromis burtoni (assembly GCF_018398535.1). Taxonomy (NCBI): domain Eukaryota; kingdom Metazoa; phylum Chordata; class Actinopteri; order Cichliformes; family Cichlidae; genus Haplochromis; species Haplochromis burtoni. The sequence goes on from NW_024582449.1 coordinate 1,471,669, forward strand.
TTCTTATCCTTCCTAATTCAAGTGCATAAACCATTGTTCAATAAATCCTTGTTTAATCTCTTTATTTCCTTTTTGGGGAAGTGAAAAAATCTCTTCAATCATATTTGCTTTGGTGGACAGAAAACAACCTTTGTAGACTGTTGTAGCTGTGTATATACCAGCTGCTGTCAGGCTTTAAATGTATGCATTAGTCCACTGCACAGTCCACTGTGTTGTAAGCCATTGCTTTACTGCATAAGTTCCCATCTACTATTAGAAAATGAAGATAAGCAAGCATATAATATGAAAAGGCATACTGTAAGTTGACGTTCTATCTTTTGTGATTCATCGGTTTGTATGCATCTTTTCACAGGAGTGACCTAACCTACACTTTATTTACTTATACAATAAATTGTTTAGTGTAATTGTCACGGTTTGCCGGGGCAAGCCGTGTGGAATATGAAATAGGACCCAAAATGCAGACTGCTTAAGTGGAGGATGAGCTTTATTTACAACCGGATAAGAACAACAAAAGGGGTGGCGAGAAACAGAACGGTAATAACTCTAAACTGGGAAAACTAAACTAAACACGAAACCAGAACACTAACGAGGGTACCTTGCAGGGAGAATGACCAGGAAGCTGGAGGAATAAACACAGAATGGCGGCGAGGAAAATAACGCAGACGAACCAGCAACTACCATGACAGAAGACACAACTAAAATACACTCAGAGAACACAGGGAGATTACACACAGGTGGAAAACACAGCTGGGAGTGATTACGTGACGAGAGTAGGGAGACAAACTGAAAACACACACATAAGACGCAGACCTTCACAATAAAACCGGAAACACATACACGCAATGACATAACACACCAACTTAACACAGACTGGGGGACACAGAACATATGAACATGAACCATGAAACAGAAGAGTATAAACACCCAAGGTGACCAAAACCACAGAATACTAATAAACTAAACATAAACACGGAGTCACAGACTCCGGATCATGACAGTAATGTAGTGCAAAATACATAGCATGATTTCTTTTCATTTAATAAGATAAAACTCACATCAAGAGTTTCCATATTGGCTGTTCTAGAATTTTGCATTCTTATATCAGACTATCTGGTCTTTAAGTGATTTAGGGCTCAAACTGCTCTGCTTTTATTAAGGCTGTTGTGTTTTTAGCATGTTTTAATGCTTTGTATCTTGTTCTATTTAATCTCAACAAGCCTCTAAAAACAATCAGTGATCACTGTCGGTCTCTCTCGGTTTTTATTACCGCTATTTATTTTAAAGCTCCTTTTTTAAACCTTACGATGTAACTACAGCCCAGGCAGTGCAGCAATATATTAACAACTAACCTTGTATTGTGGATGGATTATCTCAGTTGTTCTCCTGACTGAAGTTTGGTCTGTTTACAGTATCCTGCCATGCAACTGCATTTGTCCCTAACCATCGGGAACCCTCACGTTAACTTTTATCGAGTGGAAAAAAGTTTGCATTTATCCTTCTGTGTCGCTAGCCACCACGTAGCACATCATTATATACCAGCTAGCCAAACTTCAGTAACTCTAAAAAACGTCACTGCTGTTTACTTTACTGTCGTCATTTACTGTATGTCTGAAGTGATAGCAAAGCTCAACGTCTTAATTGGTTTCAGAAATCCCTCAGTCAGAACAACATATATTATATTTAGATGGAAGCTAGCAAGCTAATTCCCTGCTAACTTCTAACTCTGTTGAATTTAATAAATTCTGTTTTCATGGATGCTGCATGGATGTTACACATGGTAGAGCAGCCACACTGATTATTTTATTACAGATGAAAGAGTTTCGACAGTTTTTCAACTCTCAGTGATGCCGCAGTGATTGTTTGACTTAGGGACCTGCAGCGGCATTTGGGCCCAGACACAACTAATCATGTCAGACTTAAAGACTGGATAAGAACAGCTCATCTGTGCAAGCAAAACCGTCATGTTCAGAGCATTTTCAGGTGAAGATCTTACCTTACGCCATCATTGGAGAGTATTTGACAGTTTTTGTTCCAGACTGCGATACGACTATAACATCTAAATGGAAGCAAGTCGAGGAATCTACAAACCCATCAGGGTATGTGACAGCTTTTGTTTATACTGCATTTCAACAATTTTCAGAATTTGATGTAGAAAAGTTGACAAATTGAGAATCGTTTTAAATAACAGTGAGTAATTTGCTATTTCTTTGACAGGTGTTGTTCAACACACCCATTTATGACACAGCTGTAAAGATCTACTGCCATCTTCCCGGCTACAGGGCTCAGGTAAGACCCAGATCCATGCAAACCAAAACTGACAGAAAATATCAGGAAATTTCTGAGGACCTGCGAGTTGTGGTGATTAAATGTCTCCTTTTATTTTTAGATTGCAATGATGATGGAGTTTCTCAGACTTTAGCAGGAAAATAGTTTTATTCTACCGAACACCTAAACTCCTCACCGCATTGGAGGATTACATTCAAATCCTGAAAGAGAAGCCGCAGGAACCACAAAGCACCAAACTTCCCACCGCCCAGGAGGTGGTGATAGAGGTCGTTCCCCACATCCTGCAGGGCGTTTGGGAGCTTCCTCCTCGTCCCGTCTTGAACATGGCCTCCCAGAGTTTAAGCATACTCTCCACGAGTGTCACCAAGGCCACTTTGGATCGTGTCCCCAAAAATCTCACAGTGATGGAAGGCCAGGCCATCTTCACCCACTCCATCTGACACGATACGGTCCAAAGTATCCTGACGGAGATCAGACAGAAATATCCTCAAGAAATTCTATGTAACTTTGCACCAGTGTTGTTCAGGATGGTTGCTGATGTAGCAAAGATCCACATATCCAAAATCTTCAAGGCCCCTTCAAGTTCTCCTGATGGTTCTTCTAAATGAAGAACTTCCATTTGAAAGACTGACAATGTCCAATTGTGTTCCCCGTGAAGGACCTCCATTTGAAAATCTGCCAGTGCCTAAATTTACACAAGTCAAAGAACCTCCTACAGAAATTCTTACAAAGTCTGAAGTTCTTCCCCGTGAAGGACCTCCATTTGAAAAGCTGCAAATATCTGATGTTCTTCCCAGTGAAGGAGTTCCCTTTGAAAATCTATAATTATCTGATGTTCTTTCAAATGAAGAACGTCCTGCTGACAGTCTCTCAATGACCAACATTCCACCAGCTGAAGAATCTCTTTCAGAAAGTGTCCCAGTGCCTGATGTTCCCTGTGAGGAACCTTTTGCTGAAACTGAATCCAGTCTGAAGTCTGAAGACCTTAAGATCAAGAAGAAAAAGAAGAAAAGGGGATTCTTCCAAAAATGTAAAAGTCTGTCATAAGTTTTGTCAGACCCAAAGAAAATGACTGACAGAGAAACTGAAATTGGTGTTCCAGTCGTTGTAAATATGTTCCTTGATTATTGTTGTTCATGTTTTGGGGGTTCTTTAGTTGTGTTAGTGATCTTAGTTGTGTTATCTCTGTCTGTGTTTGAGCCTCTTTGTTTGCTCACCTCCTGTGTCTTGCCAGTCAGTCATGTCTGCTGGGTGTTTTCTCCCTTCGTGTTCCTGATTTAATTCTAGTTCATAGTTCGCGATTTGTTTTCCTAGTTCTTTTTTCTTAGTTTTTCATTTCAAAGAGGCCAGTTTAGTTTCTAGTTTTTATGTTTGAGGTTTTGGTTTGCTTTTTTGTGAAGTTTATTTCTTATGAAAAGTTTTTCCAGCAATAAAAGCTGCTGCTTTAAGTTTCATTCCGCATACAAGTTTGGGTCCTACAACCTGCCTGCCACAGCACACCATGACAGAAATCAAATTTTAAAAACTCATTAATATTTCTATACGAATTGCCGCCTAAATCCGCACGTATACGGGTATTTTTGAAAACGCAGCTTTTTCTATGATTTGGGCCTTTTGTCCACACGTAAACATATACATATACACACATTTACATATACATACGCAGTTACTGTCGCTCCATTTAGAAAGACAGAGGCATCAGAGTGAAGTTCGGACATCGGACATTTGAATACATTTTTTTAAATTAAATTTGTATATGCTGTATGCATTTTGTTCTTTCCCAGTTGTGAGTCTACACCAACCAAAATGCTGTCTTTAGTTATTAACATTTGAAATTTTGAAGGCACTTGAAAAGTAGCACAAAATTATCTGCCTTTCCAGAAAAACACAAACTTTTAGGAAGTACTTCAGGTTTTGTGAGTGTACAAAACCCTGTTTAGTCTTTCCCTCCCAGGCTTCTGGACTTCTGATTGGCCAACATTTCGTTTTTAGCGTTTACATGTGGATGGAGCTTTTTCTTCTTTTTTTTTTCTTAAACGAAAACGGAAAGTTTCCATTTTCAAAAATACCCGTGTACGTGTGGTTGTAGCCTTAGTAGTTTATTTTATTGCTACCTGTAATTTATTTCAGTTTACTTTCCTGTGTTTAATTGTTTACTAAGTGTTTGAAGTGTGAAATAAACTGCAGTGGAGTTTGAAAACAAAATATGGGTGTGTGTGGATGTACTTTGTGCCGGGTGGGGGGGCGAAATTTTCTTGTAAAACAAAGGGGGGCTTCGGAAAAAACATTTGAGAACCACTGACTTACAGTATGATTTCTGGCCCTTTTACAGCCAAAATTACCAAGTAAGTCCAGGCGGTCTGTACGATACTTGTTCAGTATATTAAGTAAGCTTTACTCCATTTTTTTAGGCACTAGTTTGCATAGATTTTGTGTTCTGGGAACTAATGAGGTTGTACAGTATACTCAAAATGAATAAGTTGCCCTAAATTAGTCATCTTAAGTAAGCTGTACTCAATGTTTTTTTTGAGGCAACGAGTCTGCATAGTTTTGTTTTGTTTTTTAGATCTGGGAACTAATTAGATCTTTGATGAAAAACATGTTTAATGGGCTGAAATACACCGAATCATTCACCTGACAGCCAAAGTGCAGAACTGAAATTCACACAGAAGAACTTGGAAACTAGCTGAACAGCCATAAGAAAAACATGTCTAATGGCAAAAGAAAATTTTGAGCTAGAACACATCTGAAGAAATATTGAAAACTCATATTCCTTAAATCACTGGAAGAGCTGGATTCTGTATTATATGTTTATATGTCTAAACTTAAGAATCTCAAATTAAAAAAATTTAAATTAAATTTTAAGAAAAATAATATTTTCAGAATATCTGCTCTGTGTGTGTGTGTGTGTGTGTGTGTGTGTGTGTGTGTGTGTGTGTGCGTGTCAGCGAGTGAGTGACATGCAGAGAACGATCTGAACTGGCATCAAGTGAACAGGAAAATTAGTTTTAAAACTTTAAATGTTTTGGGGGTTTTATTTTATTTGATTGGTTAATGTGTTTTAGTGGGGAGATACAGACTAAACACAGAGACATTAACTTGCATCCATAATTGCACGTGTCCAACTAAAAACCTTCAAAATTAATTACATCCACCAAACAACACCTGTTCAACCTAATTAGATTTCACTGGACAGTAATACACAGCCATTATTTATTGGTCTGGGATGGCTGTCATTGGTGGGGATGACTAAATATCCCATGGGACTTTGGGGCTACATCGGTCTGTCAAACACGCTCCCATGATGGGCTTCTCTCTAAGATAAACACTCCAATGTCTGTCTGTCTCTCTGCCTCTAAGTTCTTCCTTCCGTCATTAAAGACATTTCAGTTGTCTCTCCTATATAATTGATATTGCATTGTTTTTCTTGTTCTCCCCAGATCTGAAGAACCCAGAGATTGTGACCCTGAGGAATCTCACCATGGACAGCACAGGTGTCTACAGGTGCACTGCAAGCAATGACGTGGGAGAGGAAAACTGCACCATCGAGGTCACAATAAAACGTGAGTTTGGGGAGAAAAGGGCGATGGAATTGACCTAACAGCATTCACCTCGCACCAAACTGCCACTCTGATTGATGGTTATTGTTTCAAACAGCAGCTAGAAATACATTTATTCCCCTCCCTGCCTTTCCATCTAGCTCCTTTCACCCTCTTTATTCTCCTTCAGTGCTTCAACTGGACTAAACCAAAATTGCTGGCTATGGTCACCACCCCTGTCCCATGTCACGTTTCACTCTAAAACTAGTACATTGCATCAAAGGCCCAGCACGATTATGGTCATGTGTAGACACAAGGCAAATCAAGTGGTTCAGCATAAACAGTTTTCAATTCTTAACTAGAACTCAGGTGCTGTAGCAAAAAGATAAGGAGTATTTTTCCAGCAAATGGGCATGAAGGATAAGTATTTGTGAATTTAAGAGTTCATGGGAAAACTATGAATAATATGAGACCAGAGACCGTAAGTGACTCAATCTTTCATCAACTACCTCCTTTCTTGTTCACAGACGTGAGGGATGTGGGGATGGTTGCGGGCGCAGTGGTGGGTATATCCCTCGGTGTCCTCATTGTGATATTAATCATCTGGCTCGTCTTCCGGAAGAAAGAGAAGAAGAAGTACGAGGAAGAGGAGACCCCAAATGAGATCAGGTTTATTAATCATCATTTGTCCAGTGATTGTTTCATTTTTTCACCATTTTGCAGGTTTTATGTGTGTTAGCGTGTCAGTCTTTGTTACTTGTGGGGCTCTGTGGGGCTGTTGCGTTCTGCTTAGCTGCAGTTTAAATTTTTTGTTGAACTCAAACATTTGTTTCCTGGCTGTAATCACTTGTAATCAATGGTGATGACTTTTTTGAGTATTTCTGCATTTTACCCTTAATCTAGTTGCTGCGTTGCACAAATCAGCTGACGACCAGCACATTGATTTTGCAGATACTGGTATTCTGCATACTCTGTATGCAATATATTCTAACCCCTTCAATTTGTTCACTACATCAGTGATGTAGTAGTTCACCTGGCTCATAGTCCTTCACAGTTCACAAGTTACTGAAAAGTGTGAAGTACAGAAAGAAGGTGAGAAGTTTTCTTGTTTAAAATCCACTGAGAATGAAAAACGTGTACGTGACCTTGAGCACAGTTTGGGTGAAGAGCTGTTAAGTGACCACTGTGTGCAAGTTTCACTAAAATCTCACCAGTAGCCCAGTAAAGACTACCTAAACATAAATATTCTGTTAATAATTTATGCATGTTTAAGTGTCCATGTGACAGGTTGTTTTTGCAGACAAAAATGAAAACATAAAATAATGAAATATTTAAAAAATCGCCCTCAAGTAAAAATTGTTATATGACAACATGCTTCTGAAATAAGATAAGTGTAAGACAGTTTAGCTGCAGCGCTGTGTAACACGGGGTTGGTTGGATGAACTGATGTTGGTTGGTGCATGTTAACCTGCTGTGTGTGAGCACTGATTCCACTGGAACGGTTTTAAACTACAGCTAAGCAAGTCACATTCTAATTGAAACAGCCACAGCCCCTTTATGCCTGCATGTGCTCGATGTCATCCCGTCGTGCTGCCTGTGCTTTTTTTGTGTTTCTGTGTGTCTAAAAGGGGAAACAACTAGAAGGTAGTTTTCATCGATTATCTTTTAGGAGCTTTCTTTTCAAACCACCCTTGTATTTCAGTGTGTGCCTGTGTGCTCATGGAGCTGAGATCTCACAATAGTTTTTATTTATCCCTTTAAGACCTGAATGCACAGGTGGACTCTGTGGACCTTGTAAGAGCAACGTTTTTGTGACAGAGTGGACTTGGTGTAGGTGCATATTTACCGATGTAACAATGAATAATGCAGCATAGCTTAGGAGTAAATAAAGTAGGTGTAATGAAGTGCTTTCTGTTTTCATAACATTCTAAGTCTGAGCTTTTCCACTGTTGTTGCTGTACCAGACCACCAGAGCGATGCAGATCTCATGGGTACGGCTTTTGAACCACCCAACACTGTTTAAAAACTGTTCACTTTATGCAAGGGCTATGGGACCCTCTGTGGTGTGCCTGGTGAGACGTTGCAGTGTTGCCAGTAGTGCACAGCTGAGAAGTTTCTATTTCTAACTTTCTGAACAGATACTCACTAATTCAAGTACCATCCAAACACCAATGACAGCAAAAATGTCTTCAGAGTTGCTGTTTAATGGTAGGGTAACTCTTTCAGGTTACTTTTACCCAGCAGTTTATTGGAATATTTCTTGGAATATTTTAACCCTGTTATTAAAAGCTGAGGCAAAAGTAGAATTATAAAGTTTTCACTGTGTTCACTGCAAAAACTTTTTATCCCCCCCTTGTAACAATTGTATCTGGGGAACAAGTGATTTCAGCAGATTTCATTATTTCATGCAAATGTGTTTCACAAAAGTTAGACGCTGCAGGAATCTCATGAATTACATGAGCCCCCCTACATAATACTACTCCCATGTGTCCTAGACCTTAGAATAATATATTTGAATGGCACTTTGGTGTACTCTTTTGCAGTTTATTGTATGTTTGTACGGTTCTAATTTCAAGTACAGGTACAGTTAATTCAGCTAAATTAAAAATGATATGGACTTTTGTCACGATTGTGTTTTCTGTGTGTTTTTAACCACAGGGAGGATGCCGAGGCTCCCAAGGCCAAGCTAGTAAAGCCCAACTCCTTGTCCTCATCCCGCTCCGGCAGTTCACGCTCCGGTGCCTCCTCCACCCAGTCCATGGTGCACAACACTGCCCAGCGTGGTCACCGCCCTCGCCCACCTGCTGTAGCAGCTCTCAAGGAAAATGGACACCCTCCTGGTTTCCCCCAGTCCCCTCCATCCTACACTACAGTGGTGCCCCCTAAAACCACTGAGCCCCCTGCCACTCCCAAATTCAACTCCAGGAACATGTCCGCGCCTACACCCCCAACCCTCATGGTGCCCGCCCAGACCAAGGCCTTTCAGACTGTGTAGGACTGAAAGCCAGCCCCTTCTTACAGCCATGCGAGACTCCCATCCCTTTCCAAGCCCACCAGCCCCGTCCCAAAGACTAAGACTCTTCCATAAACAAAGAAATGCGACTAGTTAAAAGGATGTAATTAAAAGAATCAATACTATAAGTCCAAAAGTACTTTTAATGAATGCATATTTAAAAAGGGAAAAATAAGACATGCTTGCCCCCTATTGAATTACATAAAACAACAAAACAAAAGAAAAAGCAGCAACCTAAGTTTGTCTCATGGCTAAAGGCAGAACTTATTTTCTTGAGTTCCTTCACTTGACTTCGGAAGGCACAGGGAAGCACCATGAGCAGTGAGGTGGAAGAAGCCCCTAGTAAAGCTTTTATTTATTCATGAAATCCAAGGGTTAGGCATACAGTAGGGGGAAAAAAAGGGAAATAGTCTGGATAATAGCGTAAATCTAAAGTCTGAACCAATGGAGTCTCATTGCTTTTGAGCATCAGTTGTAAGATATGAGTGCAAGCAGGATGGAGAAAAATAAGGACGAAAGCAGAAAAACGTATGACAGCAACTTTTTTTTCTCTCTCCCTCTCGGAGGACGGGGTTTGTGGTGATTCTCAGATTCATGTCACCCTGCAGCCCTAACTTGCTGCTTCCAGCACCTGCTCCGAAACCACAAAAGCCCCCCTTTGCTTCCCATGGGCTGGGCCAATCGTGCCCATCCGTGTAGACAGGCACGGCGCGTGGCATGTGCATCATCTGCCTCGGTGCTCTTGGTCTTTTCGTGCTCTCATGAGGAAGCCATGAGAAACCACGACAGTTGTGAGACTGATTCAGTTGCCTCACAAACAGCTCATCTGCTTTACCAATCAGCAGGGGATACTTCAGGTACAAGGATGTAGCACTGATGTTAATTCAAATCAGTCTTACCCCCAGTCGTTAGCCTCCCCTCTTCCCCCTCGCGGATCCTGTGTGCATCTATGGACATCTTTTTCTGGTACCAAATATCCTCCCTGAATAATTAAATAGTATTTATTAGGCTTGTAGTGATACTTTAAATATAGGGATAAGCATTCTATTAGAACCAGCTGGACTTGTTTTTCTTTTCTGTGTATCTTCTCTATGAACAGGTTGTAAAGAGTGACAGACAGCCATGTGTCCATTCATTCATATTAAGAAGTGCCACCAATCCCTAGGATGGGTTATTATTATTACAATTATTATTGTTATTATGGCTTTTTTAACTCTTTTGTTTACCTACTACATTTCTGAACTGAAACCAAAATTTGTCACCATGAATGTGTGCTGTACAAAGATGGTGGATCCCATTGTTTTCAGCCTCTTGTAAACATACTGAATCAATACTCATGCCAAGGCACAAAGAATTGACCACGAGGTTCAATTTGAATGAAGGGAGCAAGGAGTATGATTCTAGAGATTTCTATTGTACAGCGTGTGTGTGGTATCATTGTCAGTACTCTCATTGGATCCATTAAAGTGGTGTGGCACTTGATTGCTGTCTTGCTCAGTCACCAGGTCCTGCTTGGTCATTGGTTAAACTGTGCTTATCAGCCAGTCCCGCTTTTGTCATGTCCTCAGACATACCCAGTGCAATTTGATTGAAAGTAGCTGAAAAAAGGGCAAGTAGCCTATCTAGTGTGCCTTCGCAATTCCTCTTTCCTTTGATGTTTTTTTTTTCTTTGTCCTTATCTTCAGCACACCAGTGGTTAAGTCTCACATCCAGCTTTGAAGGTCAACAGCAGCAAATACTGAGAGATACACCTAAACAAACTTGCCCCTAGTAATAAGCGAGGCAGCCTAGGGACCGCCAAGCAGAGTGAATTATCCCTGGTGAGCAAAGCAATCCCATGCCACGGGACTATGTACTGTACATTCTGTAATCAGTCTTGTTTTATATTGTACATACAGATAGATATACGCACATGATGTCATTTAATTTAAAACACAAGGGTATGTAAGGGGAGATCCCCCCCCCCCCTTACAAAAGAGTCAAAAGGGAAACCCAAAGTGAATTTAGACCGTGTGTTTTTATACACATGCTGTGTGAACATGTGAAGCCCCTGTGTCACCAGATTTACATCAAAACAAATTCGGTGCAACACAAGGTATAAACAATTAAAATCAATTTGTTTTGTCTAAGACAAGATCCCATCATACATACTGGACAGATTCCCATAAGAGGTATAGATTTTATTAATTAGTGTGACAGTAATTGTTTTCTTTCTGTTTTAGTGACCCTTTGACCTTCCTCATTTTATCCTACCATTGGGATAAAATTGCCCTTTTACCCAATATCAACACATTTGATATGTAAAAAAGTTTCCAAATTCATTCCAACAACTGACAAAAAAAAGAATTATTAATTTAGGATTAGTTGGGTTTAAAATCATGCTAAACTGGAACTAAAACCACTGCCAGCACTATCTTAACATGGTCAACAAAGGAAAACAAACTAACCCTAACTAAAAATCTATAAGAAGCTGCCTTCAGACAGGAATTTCAAGGTGAATGTATGAAATAGATATTTACTGATATTTAACATAATATGTAAAGATATGTAATAGTTTTAAAGCAATCAGGTGGAGTTTTCATTTATGTTAGAAATATTAATTATGTTAACCAATTAGTGGCCATCCAGTATGTTGACCTATGCTTACTTTATTTAAGTCAGCATGGCCTTCTGGAGAGTTATGTTGCACACACCTGTTCTAAATGAACAAACAGGTGGCGACAACAGAGAGCATTACATGATGAAGGTGCTCAACCAGTAACCGTGGCAATCCCAGCTTACCTAGCATATACTCTGAGATAGCATTTTAACTATCTAGCTATCATTGTGTATCCTTGACCAGGTCTCCACAGCGATAATTTGCTAGTTATGATGAAAATCTTCATCAGAGCAGAATTTATACTACTCTGAACTCTAGCTCGCCAAAAGAAAAATTCACTATTCTGCATTTTCACTCCTTATGTTTTTAAATTGCTGAGCTCAGCTATGAAAGTGGAAGACCACTAAATGAGCAAAAATTATAGTATAATCAAACCATGCACAGTCTGTATAGTTAATTGATGATGAATGTTTGGCAAATAAATTAATTATCTTGGTTTGGACATATAAAAAAAATTGTTTTTTTTTGTTAGTTTTATGACCCCATTGCCTCTCAGGACAAACGGTAACTGAAGATCCCTTTACTGGTTTAAAGTAAGTTGCTCTTTCCTCCATCAATACTTATATACCTGTAACTTCTAAATCTGAATTCCACATTATAGTGAAACGTTTCTTGTGCAATGAAGTTTTTTAACCTAAAATGTTCAGAAAACCAGCATCTGTCTGAAAAGCACACTTGGTTTGATTTCACACACGGGATTTCACACATGACTAAGTGTGAGGTAAATTTAGAAAAACACGAAACAAAACAATGCCTTTTATATTTAACTACAGACAGCAATTCATATTTAAGCAGGGAAGCTACTGTGTATGTGTGCGTCTGAGTGTGCGAGGGTGCATGCGTGCATGCATGCATGTGAATGTGCGTGAGTGTGTGGGTGTATGCATGTAAATTCGGTACAAGCCCTCGGGCCACACCCACACATTCCCATGTTAGCCATTCACTGAATGAGAAGGATCCAGCCAGGCAAAGCAACTTCTATCCAAATTGATATGACTGCAGACTGGCAGTGTTTATTTTAGTTTTCACTGACTTGTATGCCTATTGAACTTGGCTTCGCAGGCGGTAGTCTTGTTTTTGCTCGTGGGGGTGGCGTCCTGAGATAAAGCACGTCCATAATTCATAACTATCATGAGCTCTGGAGGCCACTTGTGCGCTCCCTCCTTGGTCTTGCTGTCTTTTAACACAGAATGCACTTGGCCCTGGGTGTACTGATGGCATCTCAAGGTGCATGCGTACGCACATTTAACACAAACAGGTAAAAGTTGTATATACACACACATACAGACATGTATACGCTGTATTCAGGTGCACACAAAAACACAGGTGTGTTCCTCATGTACATTCACAGTTGGCACGCACATCGTCACAAACACGTACACGGTGTACGCAAACAAAAGCCAAACCACATTTCTTGTTTTTTCTGCTCCTTCAGAATCAATTTGATGGATCGAATGTCTGAAGGTATTACAGCTGACTGATGGAACCAGGATACTAAATACAGCACAGAAAGGGACACACAACAGTGCATCCACCCAGAGGACATCTGCTGTCTTACACACACACACATGCACATATACAAAAGCAGCTAGTGTAACAAAACACACACACTTGCACTTAGAAAGACAGACACTGCTATGCATCTTAACAATCTGGATGGCATATGCCTAAAGACTTTTTTTTAGGAATCTGTGAGTGTAGTCCTGGGAATTAGGAGTGGTGTAACAGGATTGATACTGAGCCAGGAATGTAGGCTCTTGTCATTGAAATTCCCTCCACCACTGATGAAAGTAGCAGTGGAGGTGGAGGATGGGATGCGAGTCTCCCAGCTGTTAAATTCCTCCAAGCTTTTTGATTTGCTTTCCAGCATCTGCAAGTCTCAGGTGGCAGATTCCCCAGTTTATGAGCCCTCGCGTTGCATCTCTCCTCTCATGTGTGCAGCTTAGTGGCCCGGCAAACTTGTGCTCTTTCCAACAAATGAATTTTAAGGCGCTTCAATGTCAGTTCAGCAGAGAGGAGGAGGAAAGTCTTAAAACAAGTCAGTGTCAGCAGCGCATCCACTATCATCCCTTAGTACAGTATCCATCAGTACTATATACTGTCTTATTATCATCACTCAAAGGTGCAGTAAAATCAGTAATGGTTATCTTGCATTATATGATAGGAGTATGACTCTCATGTAGCCACATTGTTTTATGTTTGAATTAAACGTCAGTTGTGTTCTGATTAAAGTTGTTGAGCAGGGCAAAGTGATGCTCGGACTTTGTGGTTTGGCCTTGTATGTCAGCATAAGGGAATGTGATGTATTAATACTTTTTTCCAAAAGGAGACTGATGGGGCTTAATTCAACTTCAAGAGGGAAAGAAAGCAAAGATACCTGCATGTTATATAGGAAATGAGCAGATGATTGGGAATGCTTTGCTTTGATGTAACATAACTGTAATCGGTTTAAAAAAAATACAAATCAAAACTTGTAAATATATCCACATAAAAATTTTATGAAGCTTTATTTTGTTATCTTCCTTAGTTTGTTTTTTTATTTGATTTTTTTTTTTTTTCCAAAATCCTTGTATATCACACTATTTTGTGCGCCAAGCTCATCATCGGCCTGTGTGGGATCTGAGTGGTTGGCTGTTTCTCTTGGCTCCATTATTTCAGTGTCAAGGGGAGACACGCTCATCACGGCGTTACTAAAGGGAAATGTAAGACACCTTTGTTTTCTTTACTCGCATTTGTTTTTCTAATGTGGCGTCTTCTTGGTTTTGTAAAACAGTATACGATTTTTTGGTTTCTTCGTTCGATGAAAACAATCCATGTAAATATCACGAGTCAAAAAAATGTATATTTTTACGATCTCTGAGTTATTACTCTTTCATTTGCAAATAAAATATTCAATGACAACTTATATTGTCGTCTGGCATCTTGATTTGGATCGTAAATTATTTTTTAAATTTGTTTGTTTTTTGCGTACAAAATTACAATTTTCAAACTGCATTTTGTTTGTCCCCAGGTTATCTTTGTCTAATATTCAAATTTGCTAATGATCTGAAAAATATAAGTGTGGGGGAAAAAAGAAAGGAAAAAGGCAAATACTTTCACAGCCCTTTCACTGCTCTTTAGACGATTTTTTTCACTCCCTGTTCTCATATTTTGCACATTTTGTTTTTTCAGACATGTCAAGAATTAATGTGGAATATAAACTTGCTTGATGTTCTTTACTGAGTAAGATACTGTAAATATGTATTCACACAATCGTCATTTCGTATGATTTGGCTGATGGGACTGGAATTTGACAGCTGACAGCAACATTTCATTCATGACCTACTTGCAGGAAATAATAAAACGCTGAAGGGGAAAACAAAAGCAAACATGAATGTTAACAGTGCATGGTTTTTGAAAAAAAAAAAGGTAAATGTTTAAGAGTGTGAACCATTTTGTAAAGCTTCATATAGTGTAGCTTTGTAAAATAGTTATTGTGTTAAAACTTTACTCTTAGGTCCTGTGTACTGTACAGCAGTGGTCCCCAATCCCTGAGTCGTTTGGTACCGGGCCACGAGAGTTGAGGCTCGGGTGTGAAATTTATGGTTTTCAGGGTTTTTATCAGTTTTTATCGTTATTCAGTTTCCCTGGGTATTTTCCCTTGTGTTATGAACAACTCTTCTTTTTTTTGGTAGTGGTACTGGTTTTATTTTGTTGTATTTATCTGCAACACCTTAAAGGCCGGTCCGTGAAAATATTGTCGGACATAAACCGGTTCTAGGCGCAAAAAAGGTTGGGGACCATTGCTGTACAGTATATGGACTGGCAGAACAACTAGCCCTGGAATTATTGGTTCACTACAATTCAGAACACCATAGTCAGTTTTTTAAACATAAATTTACTGTTATAGTTCTGTATATTAAAAACAGCCATTACATTCTGTACCAACTAAGCCCATCCAAATGTGAACCTCTCGTCTGCTTAGGAGGCAGCGTTTGTTAGAGGGCTCCTTCTTCTGCTTCCTCCTCAACCGTCTGCTGTTCTTCGGCCTCTCAACATGACACTCAAGCCACTGACAACAAGGTCAGCGATATATCTATCGACCTGTCAGCCACTTATTGACTGACATTCATCTCTTCCCTCTGAAAAGTTCTTCTTATGTTGACAATCTGTCCAGCTGCCAAGATGGAGTGCATGCGTCTTCTCTGGTTAAGGAGATTGGGGTGACTTTGCCTCTGCTTCAAAAATGCATAGTCCCATATGTGGAGGAAAACACTGATAAAGGCACAGGAGCAAACTGTGAGGGATAATACAATTACCAATGTGTTCCCTGACATCTGCTTGTTAAGTAGTTGCTGCAGAGTGCTTGCTAAATTTACATCTTTTCAAAACACAGCATCCATATTAAACAGGATCACATTTTCGAGGCCAGATCACATTTCTCCACCCCCTGTTCCATGCCACCGTGCCCATTGTTCCACATGATTAGCCATGTGTGACGACACCATCATAAACCCATCGCACTGCCATGCCCACCCACACACATGCACAAACTTATCAATGTATGCGTACGTACGCAACATCAGTGACATTTAGGCACACACTGGGAAATTTCCAGATTTGCGCATTACAAATGTGTTCACATATCACGCGTGCATGTCTCTGCTATTTTTGTTAAATAACAGCAGTAGCTGTACGGTGGGCTAATATTGTAAAAATATTAATATTCAGTAAAAACAAATTGTTCGCATTAATCAAACAAGCATTAAGGCACTGATGTGAAGCACTGAAATTAATTTACTTTTCAGACATGATATTGGTAAGCACTTCGGTATGCAAGCAAATTTAAATGAATAGACAAATAGGTAGCTGAAAGAATAAGTGATATGATAAGTGGCGTTATTTTACAACAACAACAAAAGCAAACCTGGAGTTAAATTAATGAACTGCCTGAAAGAGTGGATTAAACTCACAGTGACTTATAAAAAACATTAATCACATTATGAAGCATGTGTTTGCATAAACCATGCCTCATAAAAAATAGATTTCAGTGGATCGAAAGATGCACACTGCTGGTTTCTTCAGATCATCTATTAACATGATGTGTCCCAATAATGAAATAGCACAGATACACTAATTAACCCAAATAAATACTAAAATGATCTAATGTGTCATCACACAGATAAGAAATCTTTTGGCTCCGAGCAGGCATTATAGTTTAATTAATAAAGATTCATATTTTGCCCTCGGTGGCCCTCTGTAATCTGCAAAGTAAGCCAAAGACTGCTGCACGAGGCATCCTGAACTGAAGACACTAATATAATTGCACCCCCTGGTGTTGACTGGTGATAGCTCTCACTATCTGTGAAGCAGAGAGGCTCTTAATGAGATGACTGAAATCCTAAGTGGCACACTATTAGGCATCAGTCGATAATCAGAAATCTCAAATGAAAATTAAAAAACTAAATGCAGAGCGGCAGGTAACTTTTAGAATACACACCACACATCATTAAGCCTGTTTGTCAAAAAGAAAGTAGACTTAGCAGATTATATAGCTGCTTGTGCTGTTGTTCAATATGCCCTAGGAGAAAGCATCCAAGTAATAATGTCACTGAGTCTCATGCAGGTATTGTATACATGAAGCTCTTCTTAAAGCCTCTGGTGGCACTTGACATGTGTACAAAGACAAACACACAGGCATATAGAAATTAATAAGAAGGGGTGTCGACTCTTGTTTTGAAAAGGTGGGATATGCTCAAGTCTTCCCTTTTAAGATACGTCCATGTATTTACTAATCCTGAAATATTATTATTATAAGTATTTTACCACAACACTGATAGCAATACAGTGTATGGACTTATCACATAGCAGGAGTCTTTACACAGATCATTTCTGGATAATGAATATTGCACTGTGCCCCACATCTCAACTATATTTAACTCTTTGACAACTGTACTAATTATAGTGCTGCCATTAGTTCAGATAGTGAGGTTAATAGTGTTACTATATCTGGCCGTCATTCTACATTAAAAAACATTCAGAGTTATGGAAAAAATATGCATGTGTGAGGGTAAACTGTGCAATAGCAAACTAACACTGACAGCCCAAATATGATTTGAAATGCCTGATAGTTATTTAATAATGAAAACATGAGACTTAAAACACAAAACAATATGGATCGATATGAATTTAGTAAACTAGAATTTTATTGTTACAGCTATAGCACACCTAACTGTCCCTGTCCTCTTGCAAAAACAACCACACATCTGTGGACTTTACCATCAAGTTCAGTCTGTGATAGTAAACACATTTTTTTCTTCTAGTCTTGTACTACTTTTTTTTCAGAATCCATTTTTAAAAAAAACCAAAATACATGTTTTGCTAAATCTAATGTAACCTAGCATTTTCTTGCAGGCTGCACTGGAAACATTTATTTATATATACAAAATTCACAATGAGCACAATGGCTCAAACATAGCTATTACAGAAGATTCATCCAAATCCTCTACAACTGTAGGAAATAATGCAGGTGGTTATTTAGAAGTGAAAAATAAATGACACAAAAGGTGCACTGTGTGCTCTAGGACTAGCTTACAGGTGTAGGCCTTTGTTCTATTTAGCTAATATGCTAAATGCTTTATGGAGTTCTGTTAAAAAAAATAGAAAAACAATAGTGTTTAAATTATGAATTCCACTGTCCTTCTGGATGTCGTCTTTACACATCCCATTTTTAATATACATAGAGAGAGAAACAGTAAGGAATGATGATTTTATAGAGAAAAAAAAACAGCTCACTATTGAAGCTGTGTGTGAAATAATGTCCACATAAACAGAGACCTCTAGGGGATTTTTGCCTGACTCTGCAGGCTTCTCCTACTTCAAGTTAATGTGGGATACTGTGGCTGGTCTACAGTTCAGATAGTAAACACTATTTATCACTATCAGTGAACTGTGGTCTAGCTGCTCCTTGAGCAACAATAACAGCGCACACATTTTCTGTGGATATTGGGCATCTTCTCCTACAGCTAAGACTAGGAGAGGCAGCAGAGAACAAGCTTTTTGAAAAGCCCTATCTTGCATGGATACCATTAAGTTATTCAAGATTTTTCAGTCAGAAGAAACAGTTGTGAGTGCAGATCACTGTTTTGGTTTCTGAATGTCACAGATTACGGGTGACACACTGTTGAGCGAGGATAACTTACAGTAGCTGTTACCTGAGGAGTAGAAAATAGCACAGCTAGCCTATCAGCTAGCTAGTTAGCATAAGCATCTCGGAAGCTCAGGATATTTTCAGTAAGTAAATGCAATTCAGGAATATTCATAAACAAATTGATATTACTTTAATGTTGAGCAACCTCAGAGTTCTGTGCCTGAATTTGCTAACATTTAAAGTACGCTGTTTTATTGAATAAAGGTAATACCTCTTCCTCTTTAACCTTTAACTGTATAGATGTACATTTAAATGCACACGTGCACATCCAAATGTGAAATGTACAATTAGCAAATATACAAATTGCTGTATCTTGTCAGATGTACTGTTTCTCATTTTGCATGAGAAACAATGAGAATGTGCATGTACGGCAATCAAAAGGCTAAAACCTAAATAAATGCTGATATATCCACTCCTCGTGTAGCTACGTTCAGGGCTCCTTTATTGATGAGTTGCTTCTCATGTCTCTGGTGAGTTATTCTTGTTAGTGAAGTAAAGCTGGAGGTTTTTTGCAGTGTTTTACCATGCAGAATTTTAAAATCTTATATTGGGTTCTTCATTCCTTGTGTGCACATTTTATTCATGCCAACATGAGTTGAAAAAGTCAGTTACATTTGGGAACTGAGACACTATTCTTTTTATTCACAGTGAGTTTCGTATTCATAGTGTGATTCTACATCCAGATGATGGAAAGTTTAATGAATCTTGAGCTTTAAAGTTTAATAAACCTGACTATTTCAAGATGTTACAACAGAGTCGGGTGTATGAGATATTACTGCAGAACTGTAGACATCTCTGTCTGTCACTTTGGGAGCAGTCACCTGGGACAATTAGGAACTAATTTGGGCTTTGTTTAATATGAAAACTGGCTGTTGGCAGCCACAGTGGTAGGGTGATTAGGCATCCACCTCTTCCTCTCTCGAACAGTAATCAGCCCCACCGATGTTGTAAATCTATCTAGTGAATCTCTGGGTAGAAGTGATGTGTGCCAACTATGTCAGAGCCACATTACACAGCTCAGTGATGGTGTTGAAGCACTAAGGGCATCTGTCTAATGATGTGGCATGTAACGCTAGCTTCTGGTCTGAAAGAGCTGCTCTGCACAGGGATGAGATTAAACCAAAAGTGTGAAATATGCCAAATTTCTTATGACATACCCTCACTGTGGGTTGAAATTTACAAAAGTACTTTCTGGCCAAAGGGGGCGCTTTAATGATGTTGCTTTTATCGCGTAGGGACCTTGATACCAGGGTATATAATATATATATAACATATATATATATATATATATATATTATATATATAGTATATATATAGATAGATAGATAGATAATAGATAAATAATATATATATTAAATAAATATATATTATATATATATAGTATATAGATATTTATTATTTCCCACCCCAAAATTCTTTATTTTTATTTTAATTTTTTTTTTTTTTTTTTTTTTTTTTGCCTATATGTCTCACTTTGACCATTACAGCACTGTCTTTTCTGCTCAAAACAATTACTGATCATCATCCTTACTGCCCCATTAACTGTGACACTGCTGATCACACTTAAAAGACTTTTTATTAGCTGGAAATTGTTTATTTCACTGCTACAAATTTCACACAAATATGTCGGATGTCTGCACCATAACGGTTAACCTTCCTTTCAGAAGAAGAATGGGTAAAAATAGTTTACTGTGAAATTATGAGCTGAAGGACACTGTGAGCTCTGCTGAATGGTGCACACTTGTCACTTGCCAGGTGCCCGAGCTTGTCTCAGGAGGATGTAATTTGAGGTTTTATATAATCGTGGTGCCAGCCCCTCTGGCTGTCTCTGTGGCAGCATAACGCTATAAAAATGTCACTGCTGTCCAGACAATTACAGCTACACTGCTGCTGTTTTTTGCTATGAGCAAGTTATAAATCTGTGACATTCATCACTGAATCATTTCTTGCAGTGCTTGCAAATGAGTTTGTGGCATTCACATATCATCTGATAATGTGGCAATGTGACAAAACTCATGTTATATAAGTTTCTGTGAATGCAACTTTTTTTGTATGTGATTGAAAAAAAAATCCCTTTAGCCCCCTGTTACCCTTTTAGGGCATACTGTACAGATTCAATCTGCAGAAACTAGCCCCATTAAATTGCTCCTAAAGAAGGACTGTCTCATAACACTTCTCCTAGGCTGGTGTAACTGCTAAATGATACTAAGATAAATGATGATGCTTCTTCAGTTCTAGGGTCAAATGGGGAGAGTCACATTTAAACCCTGTGGGAGTTTCCCCCCAAAGAGGGACAAAAGGACCCCCTGATGATCCTCTACCTAATCACATGAGCCAAGGCGTGAAAACGGGTGTGGGTCACAATCAGCCAGGGTTTCGGGTGAGCTCAATGTGAAATCTAGCCCCACCCTATCATGTGATTTTACTGAGTTTAGATGGCCCAGGGTGTGAGTGGGCGGGAAGGGATCTCAAAACTGGATTATAGATGGCAGACAGTTGCTGTCGTAAGCCACCGCCTCTGTTCGAACATGGTCGCTCACAGTGGACATAAATGGCCTCTTTTACTCCTCTTTCAAACCACCTGTCTTCTCTGTCCAAGATGTGAACATTGGCATCCTCGAAAGAGTGAACTTTGTCCTTTAGATGCAGATGGACTGCTGAGTCTTGTCCCGTGGAGGTGGCTCTTCTATGTTGTGCAATGCGCTTGTGAAGTGGCTGTTTGGTCTCTCCAACGGGGCTAGGGGGATACGGTGGGGCTAGATTTCACATTGAGCTCACCCGAAACCCTGGCTGATTGTGACCCACACCCGTTTTCACGCCTTGGCTCATGTGATTAGGTAGAGGATCATCAGGGGGTCCTTTTGTCCCTCTTTGGGGGGAAACTCCCACAGGGTTTAAATCTGTGACTCTCCCCATTTGACCCTAGAACTGAAGAAGCTTGGATGAGAGGTGAAACGTCTTCAAGCAACTTAAAGAAGTCCAGAAACTTTTCTTTCCAAGCTCCTTAGACTGCGATGACCTGGATGATTGAGAACCTTCACAGACAAAGCTCAGGAAATACACTATTAAATTCTGTCCGAGATCCACATATTTGTCTGGAATATTTGTCAAGCTGACTTGTGTTTTCATTAATGTCAGCACCTCTTTGATTAAGCACGTTGCACCTCATTCAGAGTTTTTATTGCTTTCATTTCTGTGCTTCTGGCAGTGGATTAGGATGAGCTGAAGTGATGAACATGTTGCATCAGACAAGATCAATGTCGGTTATTTATGCTTATTAGAATGAGTGTGTTCTGTCTGGTGTGCTGAAGTATTAAGTACATATGGAAAAGTAAATACTGTGAGCTCTATTCTTAAACGCATGCATGTTCTCTACGTCTACAAATGTCTTTGTGTGTTGCAGGGGACTGAAGGGTTTAAAGTCTTGTGTTTGAGCTCTGTGACTGATCCCATTGCACTCTCTGCAACACTGGCCTACATGGATGCTGGTGTATGTGTAACATTAATAATGTGGATTTAGTCAAAGCTGTGTCTGGTAAATGAGGCAGAACCCAGCTTTGGTCAAGCAATTGATCTTTTCTTTTATCCCAGCAAAGTTTTATGAAGTATCTCCCTCCAATAATCCGCAAACACATCTAACATCAAAGTCATAAAACTGTGCATTTTAAATCTGGGGTTAAGAAACTGGGTTTCGGATTTTGGTCTATTTTAGCAAGCAACACTATTAAATGACTGATTCTTTACAATGGAGAGAGAGTAACGCTGCTGGATTACTACATTTTCATTAAAAATGTTTTTTGGACAAAAATATGGTTACAAGCAGCTCCCACAGTCCATAGATAGATATATAGATGTTCATTTGCTGTAAGAACATAAACTTATAAACTGGCAGACAGTCCATCTGGTAAGTCTCACTCCTGCAACATATTAGGTCCTTCATATGCTGTATTTCATACTGCTAATCTATGATGTTGGATTCTCAGGAGCATGAAATGAAATGCAAGAAATAAATGTGGCTGTTGGATGTAGGTTTCTCTCTAAACCCTGTGTTAAAGCTTATGAGTGTGAATTAACAGTGAAAGAGTATTGTAAGAGTCATTATGGATGAAGGAGCTAAGGGGGAGTGCAGAAAACTCCAATGCCAGAGTAAAATGCGTGCAATGCAGTATTAATATATGTTCAACAGGAGCCATGTCTTCTGCAAAAAGTAATATTATTAAACCAGTCTGCTCTAGGCCTCTTTTTCCTTTGTTTCAACCATTTAATGATCAGATGTGTAATTCCTAGCGATAGCGTTAGACCAAGTTTTAGCGCCTTTCTGTCTAACCTTTATCCTTTGTGTGTTAGCTGCAGATCTTTGTATCTGCTCGCATAGTGTTTATCGCCTAAAGGTTGCCATCTGCTTACCCAGGCAGGTACCTCGTAAAATGTTTAATTGTCCTGAACATGCGCTTTTAGAGTCTAAGTCTTTAGTGTCCTACACAAACACAGGCACTGACAGCCGGTACACAAGCACAGAATAGATGAGATGCAGTCTGATTGTGCTGACTTACCCCTCTGGAGGCAAAAGCCAATATTTGGGGGTTTATTGTAAATAGACTATCCAAGACCTCCAAGATGAGTGGGTTTTTTTTATTTTTTATTTTTTCCCGCAAGATATTCTTTGCCTTTGTACATTCAGTACTGTGCAAAATTCTTGAGCCACTTTCTTTATATTTTGCTAAGAAAAAACTAGATGCAGCAATTTATTGAAATATGCAAATATACATGGAAATACAGCATATATGGCAAAAACAGAGGTTGTACAATTCAGTGTTTGATATACCTGCCTTCAATCTTCAATACAGCCTGAATTCTCTTAGGAAAGCTTTCTTGTAGGTTCTTTAAGTAGTTCTCTGACTTATTGAAGGACATTCAAAGCTCTTCTTTGGATGTTGTCTCCCTTTTGTTCTGTTGTCTGTCAAGAATCCTACACCCAATCCCATGACTTATACTGTTCCAGTGAAGCAGATGTATCTCTCCTGTGTCAGCTCTTTGCTGGATTTTTTCTTAAGGACATGACATTCAGATACTTTTCATTGACTGCAGATAATTTTTTTAGGCACGGTACTTCTTTTGTCCTCTACTTGTCTAGTTTCCTCCGATGTTTTTAAGCACAGCATGAAGCATGCGCACATTTGCACAAGTTTTTAGCGCTTTGTGAATCACCTTTTTTGGTGTAAAAAATATACTATTTTATGCCTGACAAACTGTATCATCTTTGCGATTTTTCATAGATTCAACTAAAAAAATTATGTGTTTTTGTGACAGGCTGCTTAGTCCTACACAAGTTTGGAGCCTGGTCAGTGGAGACAGGTCAGTGTTAAGTCGTTTAAGCAGCAAAAAGAAATGTCTGAAGGTGATCAGGTACAAGAATTGGTGTGAAAATGAGCGAAAAAGCAGCCAGTTGCCAAAGAAAAACTTTGAAAGCCTCGAGAACTATTGCTGATGACCATAAAGATTAAATGAGAATATAAAGAATGTATTTGTCGAGGCTGCAGAGTAAATGTTGAAAATACATACACATTTTCAACTGTCAGCAGACAGCAGCTGATTCTTTCAAAATTATCTGTGGGCAAATAAAGCATGTCCAGTTGTGATTGATCTACAGAAATAAAACAGATGAATACAAAACAGAAACTTATGGAACCAAAACTCTTCCCTACAGATTCTTCATATTTATATACAGACATCTGTTTATAGAGAATAGAGCTCCACATATCAGCCAATATTAGCTATTGGCCAACATATCAGTATAATTTTTATAACCACCAATAAATAAAACATTTTCAAATGTAAAGAAGAGAACCAAGAAACACTGTTATGAGTTATGAGTGTTGATGTTGTTGTCTACCAGAGGGCAATCACTATCAGATCAATATCAGTCTTATATCAGTTGGACTCTAATGGAGTTTAGGTGAGATGTAAGTCTTCAGATATTGTTGTAAGACTGTAAAGTGCTTCCAGCTGGAAAGTCTAAAAATAAAAGTGTTGTAAGCTTATAATCAGTAAGAGTGTCTCCGTGTTGCATGCAGAAAGTGTGAAAAGGCTTTGTTGAACTTTCTGTCTCTTATGTTATGTTTTTGCACAAACTGTTTATTGTTGTTTCACAATAATGTGGACCCAAGTGTAGATTTAATTTTTTATATTAGAAGGTAAATTCCATTATATAATATAGATTTTAGCTAGATCTGCTCATAATTGATCTGTTCATAAATGATCAATTTCCACAGCATTCGGTTGCAGCAAAGCAATCAGGCCAGGAGGATGCAAAGTCAGTTAAGCTCCTCTGCAAGGTAATTAGATTCAGATAATCCAAACAACAAAAGCTATAATCCTGCTCACATTCAGTGCATTCTTTTGGCGTTGAATTGGCAGACCTGTTAACAAACTGCAGCCAGAGAGATTATAAAACTGAGCTGTTTATTGGATCACAAGGCTCAAGTTTAGCCACATTAATGTTTTGCCATATGTCATAGTGACGACTAGATAAATGCCTTGCTGTCACAGGGATATATTCCTGTGCACTTGGTTGTGTGTTATATATGTCTCAGTAGTCCAACAAATTCAGCAAGTGACCGACAGTTAAAAGCTTTATGTTAGCTTTTTTCCACGTTGTTCATTGGAACCAGGAATGTCAGTGTTGGAACAGTTTACAATGGTGGTTATTTAGTTAAATGTAGAAAAATAAGGATATATAAAAAAAATTCCCCTCTCACCCCTGTGGGTGGGCTTACTTGCAGAGTAGTATTCCAACAGCCCCTTGTTCTCATCTCTTGCCCACTTGTGCCTTCTTGTTTCAGTAGCCCACTTCTCATCCATGTGTCCTGGTTTCTTAACAGCTGGCTAAATTACCCTCATTGGAAAACTGTTAATGTGAGAATCAAACAATCAACAATAATCAACCGGCAGAAACTGTTACTGCCATTTTTGTGTTTATTGCAATGTACGGAGTTCCAGAAAAGTCAAACTTAGACTCAGTCTTCCATTACAAAAGTTAGAGTGTAAGAAAACCTTGAAAGCTTTTAACTTTTAACCAGCTGCACTTTGTGCTGGGATCCTTATTTGATGTAAGCTTAAACTAGTGGTTTTGAGATGTATTATTGAGAAATATTTCATGTAAGTACATAAATGAAAAAGATGTAGATGAGCAATGTCATGTTTTTGTACTTTGTATTGCAGTACAGGATATAGTTTTGTGCCTATCTTACTTCAAGAGCATCACCATCTGTTTTTTTTCTCCATACAGGTGACCCAGGTGTTTTGTTTGTGTTTTTTTTTTCTTTCTTTCTTCCCCCCCTTCTAACCGTCTCTTCTCCCCTTTGGTTTTCTTTCTCTCCCTCTCTTTCTTTCATTCTTTCTCACCGTCCTGTCCCCCAGTCATGTCTGTCCCGTTTGTAGCAACTGAAAATAAAATAAATACATAATTATAATAAAGGTCAATCAAATGGACCAATATGGCAAGGCCATGATGATCCACTTGGTAAAATAAATCCGCTTGGCATCTTTCTTGGCCTTAAGACAACAATTCTGATGGCTAAAGATCCAAACGGGACACACACAAAAAAAAAAAGAGCATCACCAGAGAGCGTAGTTTCCCCAAGGGCCCGAGCTAATGAGACAATGCAGCACAAATGATTTAGTCTCCACCTTCCTATCTCTATTCTGTGCAGGCCTTTCATAAAGCGGGCTGAGTCCCCAGTGTAATGGCCCAGTGAGGACCTCCAAACGAATTTCTTTTCCTCTGACTTAAGAGCCTGAATCATTATGGACCAGCAAAATCTTTGATCAGGTGTAATTAGGGAGCGTATTGAAAGGATTTAAATCTGCACTGTTAGCAATGTAAACTGTAATTATTTTTACACATAATTAATCTCCAGGTGTCTTATTACAAGTGTCTTATTTCTTGTTAACACAATCTTCTCTATAACAAAATATTTTAGTGGTCAAAATTTTATAAGTAAAATAAAATGGCCTAAAAAACACCTCTTTTCAACCTATATACATGGTTTCTTAAATACATGCTTGTAAGTGCATTTAAATTCCCAAACCTTACATTTTGACAAAGCTCCAACATGTTGTAGTTGATTTGTAACATATGCATCTCTTATAAACTTGTTATATGGTACACTCGATGTCTCCAACCCGAACTACTACTTTAGCCAGAATGCTTTAAAAATAATTGTAGTCAAACTCAATCTGGGTCACTGAAACATATACTGATGCTTAAAATGATGCTTTACTCTAGTTTCCATGATATGCTGCTAGATCAGCTGTAAATGAAATGCTTTAAATACATTTTGACGCCTGACATTAGGTGAAAATAGCCCAAACAGGGGTAGGTGCTGAAATTCATACGTCATACTAAACTATTCATCCAGGTTTGATGAAATTGGAATTTGATATGATTTTCCAAGAAGCAGGAAATCTGTGAGGCTGCAAAGTAAAGTTACAGGTGTTTTAAAGCATATTGTGTATATATCATAATATTCTGGATGAAACTGAATTGATATTTCTCCATATCACAACGTCCCACCTAGACATAACATCCTGACCTGACCTGGCAGTCTGATGAGTATTAAATCTTTTTAATTGATTGATTGATTGATTGATTGATTGATTGATTGATTGATTGATTGATTTTAAACAGCAGTGGAATAACACTCATTGCCGTCTCTTTTAGAGGGAGGAATCATTTCTATATCTTTGAATTTAAGGGAACTTATATAATGTCCAGTCCTGATTTTACAAATTTGGTTCTACAAGAAATCCCATTTTTAAATTTAAACATCCTCCCAGTGAAAACAAACATACCAAGAACCTCAGAGATATATTAGTGAGGGCTGATTGCCTTTAATAATCACAACATTTTTTATCTTTATGTGTTTTCTCAGATGAGAATTCCCCATGTCGAAATTATGTCTATGGTACTCCCACACTTATAGGCTATTGTCATTAGTCTTAAATTACATATTGATGGCTTACTGATGAAATTCAGCATTTTTTTTTTTGGTGTTAACAAACAACTTTACATATTTTTTTTCCTTTTTGAGATCAAGCACCCTGTATGTCATCTAAAGACTTCAGGTAAGCATACTATTACTTTGTATTCTAGACACATATTTCAAAATCTATACTGAAAAATAAAATACATAATAAATGCCTGCACTTCGGTGGGAATGTTGAACATTAAGGTTAATGAATGAATTTAAAGAGTAGAATAATTCCTGAAGAATTGTTTGGAAAATCAGTTTACGCTCATACATGAAGTGAAACAAACATACATTTTCCATTCTTACATGAATGTGGTGTAGATTACTGTCCACATGGTGGCACAATAGCATTTCTCTTCCTCGCTGATACAAAGGAATTATTTATGGCAGGCACCCCCGGAGAGTTAAAATCTGTCAAATTTTCATCATAAATGGAAAAGGCTTGACTTATTTACCAACCAGCCTTGAGATTTTTCCTCAAAATATATTATGTCAGAACTGCCAGAGAAGTCAAATGATGCTGCAGCCACAGGCCAAAGAGTAATGTTGCACTCCCTGTGTGGATCCAAACAAATCTCTGACATGTCTGCTGGTGCATCAGGAGCACAACCATAGCGATACACATACACACACAGACTACTTCACAGAGCAGCAAAGGTTAAATAGATTGTGTGAATTAAGCATGGAAGTTACTTTTCACCAGCACTCACAGGGGACAGACGTGGACAGGCCATCTTTTTTATGGATTATTAATGAGCATGAAAAATCATGATTTCAAAAAATCCTCATATTTGAAGAGAGTGCATCATATTTAACTGTATGTCCAGAGTGGTATTTGCAAGCTTCAGACCATTTATCAATGCTATGTGTGAAGCAGACAGTGCTAAATAAAGCGCGCATTTAATGAGCCCATGCTTTCAGCAACGGCTTATGAGAATAGAACGCTCATGCAGTTTGAAGTCCTATTCGCATTGCAATCCTCTGAATCAAGATAACAACGCAGCCCAGAAGCTTATAAATTATTGACGTATGTCTCGCTCTCCTTGCAGCAGTGTGGCTGTTATACCACAAAACTAAAAATGAAAATACTGCTATGGATATAATCTAATCGTGTGGTTCAGAATATGTGTGCACGTGTACTACTGTTGAGAAAAAAACTCCATACTGGGCGATATTAAAGCCAAGTCTTTTAATCAGGCAGCAGCTGTATTTTACAGGATTTGATGACTAAACAACATTCACTTCCTGGCTCAGACTAGCTGATGGCTTTGGCCTAATGTTTAAAAGACGAATAATAGTGTTGTACTATTGATTTCCTTTTCAGGTCTTTGTATTTCTCAGTCTAATCAAAAAACCCGGCCCTTGAGCTAATGCTCTGCAATTTCAAGGCATTTAAGATGAACATGGTGTTTTCTTAAATGATGGAGAGATTGACAAATAACTGAAGAACCAATGTTATGGTACCACGGAATAATAACAACCTTACATTGGCATGTAAAGGTTTGCATTTCATAAACCACCTATTTTAAACCACCTAATTTAATTTACTATATATATATAAACTGACTCCCACATACAAGCGTATCTTCTCTTTAAAGGCATCCTGCTTCCCCTTTCCTTTTTCTTCAACAATATCTAGCATTTCGCTCACATACTTAAGCCTGATATTATCTCCTTTGTAATCAAGCACTATTCATCTGCCCAAGAAGAACCGGCACCATTTTTTCTGCCGATTATACCTGTATTGACACCAAATACCAATTTGTGTCACATAACACTGTGCAGCACCTTCGTGCAGGTGCCTTGTCAAAACTAAACATATCATTTTATCCTCAGTGCATGTACAGTGTGCAGTAAAACCAATTTTACTAATCCTCCCCAAATGTACGGTACAGTGCTGTTTTTTAACTGATGGAGAACAGCAAAGACAGTTGCAAACCATATAATAACTATTCCCCTGCGCTATGAGTTTAATCTTCCTGTAATTATACTCTGACTATTGCTTGCCTCTTTCATTGCTCTGGAGAGAGAGAAAGGTTATGTTGAGCACTCTCCAGTGCTCGAACCTTTCAATTACCGTGTTGTTGAACTGAGGAGAATGAAACTAGAGAGAGAGGTCAGTCAGATCTGAATTAGCCCAAAGAAACACTGGAACATTTACATGAACAGAAAGTCTGCATGTTATCAAGACGTTTAATTTTGTGCCAAGCATTTAAAGAAAAAAAAAATCGATGACCTAAAAGAAGCTGAGAAAATTGTTACCTAAGCCTTTAATAAGACTTGGGTAACAATTTCAACCAATCAAGTACTTGTAACTAGCTTCACACTACAAGCTGTAATTTGATTTCAAAATACTGTATAAAATATTAACCAAATTTACTTTTAGTGCACAGTCCTCAATTATAAACAGCAGGCAACAATCACTGAAGACCAATGCACAAATCAGCCTTCAGTAGGGTATCTGTTGTTGCATCTCATTTTGGATCATCATGAGGCTTGGAATAATAGATTGCTTCTGACTTGTACAATCATGCTGATTACAATTTTATACCTATTATTCATAATTAGAGCATGGAGTGAGCTACTCTGCAATTTGGTTTATTCACGGAAACTGATCAAAAATGCTTTTTACAGCATTTTATTATTATTATTATAGGTGCTTTTAAGGATGACACTCCACCATGATTCTTTTTTTTTCTTTTTTTTTTGGTTATGACAAGAATTTTCTTTTAAGTTTAAAAAAAATTTGGCTGACAGAAAAATAATGCACTGCACCTGGCACAGAAAAAAAACTTGACGAGGTCGTTGATTGTAAAAAAAAAATTAATAAATAAAACTATTTAGTCATATTATAAGTTCATGAGTTTTATGAACTAGTCATCTTACTTTCTAATGAGTACAAAAATCATTAAGTATCAATCAGTTTTCCTGTTGACTCCTGGGGGAGCATAGGTCCGCAACAACACCACGCCAACGGACTCTGTTCTGGGCTGCTCTCTTCAGCTGGGTCCACGTCATTCCGGTGGCCTTCACTTCGCTCTCGACAGATCTTCTCCACGTCTGTTTGGGTCTCCCCACTTTCCTTTTCCCTTGTGGCTTCCAGTCCAGTGCTTGCCTTGCGACGTTGTCGAGTGGTTTTCAAAGTGTGTGGCCTATCCAGCCCCATTTTCTCTTCTTGATGTCTTGACCGACCGGGTTCTGGCTGGTTCTCTTCCACAGGTCTGTGTTTGAGATCTTCTCAGGCCATCTGATGTTGAGGATGTGTCGCAAGCACTTGTTGATGAAAATCTGTATCTTGCTGGTAGTGGTCTTGGTCACCCGCCACGTCTCGGACCCATACAGAAGGACTGCTTTCACATTGCTGTTGAAGATGCAGATCTTGCTGTGCTGAGATAAGGCTTTGGAGTTCCAGATGGGTCGCAGGGTGTTGAAAACAAGCCTTGCTTTGTTGACAACAACAACAATCATTAAGTATGGAAAGTTACAAATATAAGCAAAAAAAAGCACAATCATAATTAACACTAGCTAGAAGCACTGAAAATTCATCCAAATGCAACATAAAAACATCTGCTAGAATAGACCATTTTGATATTACTACAGTTCTTTAGAAGTACTGTGGACAAAGTTACTTTCTATGAATTCACAGATGGTTACAGCCCCAAATTCTGGGTATCTGCATAGTTCAAGCACATAAGGCAACATGACCGTTGGTGTGCATGTACTTTTAACCAGATGTTGGTGGAACAGAGGATGAAGCCCATGTTCATGGTAATAACACAGTGACAAACAACAAATAACACAGTAGCAAATTTCCCACGCGTGGGACTAATAAAGCTTATCTTATCTTAAAAACATTCCCAGTGAAAAGTTTACCTTACTACCCAATTTAGAATGAGCTCTGAGTTTGCTGATGTTGGTGGTGGTGATCATCTTGAGCCACAGTCCAGCAGTTCACTACATGTTTACAGTCTTCCACATTTTTAGAATGTAGAATGCTTTTTTGTTTGTTTGTTTTCTGTAAATTTCCTTTACAGAGATTAAACTGTAGAAAGTTTAATGGAAAGTCACAATAACAGTTTATGGGTTCACATGGGTTCAGTTTATGGGGACCTTTTAATGGCACTATATCCTGTACTGAGAAATATACAAAAAGATAAACACACAGTATCATTGGATTGGATCTAATTTATGTTGCAAAATGAAAATATTTTTTATGCATTTTCTAAAAGTAAAAAAATTGAATATGGTAATTGCTGAGATTATACACTAAAATGCATGGAAACAAACAGCTTTTACAGTGTTATGCAGTGGACAAACTTTAAAAAAAGTTTGTATTTGCAAATGAACAACACCGGGCTCCAAGAAATTAACAGACATCTTAAAGCAGCTACATTACAACAGTAACTGAGGATGTTGATAATACAAACAAAAATAAAATGTCATGTAGAAACCAGTCTTTAAAATATTAGAAAACAAGTTTTAATGTGCTCTATTATTCCAATCACACAGTGGAGAAAAATGTTTTTTATTTTTTAATGAACTGACAGAAATGAAAACTTTCAGTCAAGATGTAGGTGTCCTTTGCTATCACAGAGCATGTCTATCATCACATCACATAAATGTTCTAGGTCAAAATGACATTTGTTTCATGGTCACAATGGCACAGTGCTGTCAGATGTAGTTACTTCTAAACCAATGTGAGATCTCTAGAGAAGGGTTTTAGGCAACCCCTGATTATTGGTACATAATCAGCGTAAAGCAGCAGATTGTTGTTCCTGTGTAAGGAAAAGATTAACAGGTATTGTGCCTGTCAGTGTGACCTTCATGCAACACAAGTTTGCATTGATTTATTCTAACATTGCAGGGGAAGCAATTTGTAGCAATTTAATGTTAATGTTAGATTTGTCAGTGTAAGAAAAGTTACTGATCTTATACTGACATCTGATACTGATTCTAGGTTTTTGAGCACGCTCAGTGATTGCACTCATCAAAGCAAGGACATTTTACTGCTTTTCATTTCACTGGTATGCCAAAAAGTAGAATGAAAAATTGGGAAAATTTGGTTTTATGTTTCTTTACTATGGACATATCACTGTATTTGTTTCACATTTA
Source organism: Haplochromis burtoni (assembly GCF_018398535.1). Lineage (NCBI taxonomy): Eukaryota > Metazoa > Chordata > Actinopteri > Cichliformes > Cichlidae > Haplochromis > Haplochromis burtoni. The sequence goes on from NW_024582449.1 coordinate 1,504,499, forward strand.
TGAGTATAGTGATTTGAACTGAATTTAACTGAAACATCTAAGATTATTATTGTCATTTTTATCCGTGGTTTAAATTACATTGCACACCAAAACAAAGAGCATCAAGTATTTAAGTAATGATCAGTGTAGCACACATTTAAAAAATTAATCCACTGATTATTAGGATACTATAGCAAACATTTACCAGCAAAATTAGCTTACAGAGTTAAAGAATTCATATAATCCCCAGTAAGTTGTTCAAATAATGCACCGTACTGCAGTACGATCTGAAACCTGCTTTTCTGTGTGGTTTCTGATCAGATAACAGTGTTTTTCTAACTTAGCAGTGACTCATCAATCCCCAATCATTCAAGACCTCCCACAACATTTTTGTTCTGTGAATATATTTACATATATCTATTAAAGTTAGATTTTTAACACTATTGCTTGAAATGAAAACACAAATTACTGGGAAAAAAATGTACGTTTTGCAGGGATAGTGTTAAACGCAGTTAAAATATCCTCCAAACTTAAGAACGTTAAGTTTGGCTTTTGATCCTTACATGGCTCCAACTCACTTTTGGCAGAAAGACCGCAGGCTGGCGATTTCCATCACTGTGCATACTTTTTAAACCTTGAGTTAATCTACAGATTAGAGCTGTCATGCTTACTTTTTAATGATGTTGAATTCCTTTTGCTTTTTCATCTATTGGAACAAACACACGGGGCTTTTTTGATTAACTTTATTAGGCTGTTTTTAATATATTTCAAATTTGTTATACTTATTTTGAGTTTCATCTGCATATAAAGTAGGTTTATTGGGTTTTGGGGTTTGTTTGTTTTCTCTTTTTTTGTTAAAATAGCTGAATTCTCTCAATCTACATTTTATTTTCAAGATAGCCTCTGTATATTCTCGAGTCACCTGGTCAAGGGCAGATATTTGTGTATTCGTTTGCAGACAGTGTATGCGATCAAACGTGGACACGAATGCAAATGTTGCTTGTTCCTTTGTAGATAAAACGCATGCCCTTCACAGAGGGAACATTTGCTTCATTACATTCATAAAAACAAACAGGTAACCGAATATCTGTCGGCCACCTTTAACATACTGGTTGACACAGTTGCTCTTTTCTTATCTGCCAACACAAACACTGGGTTCAAGCCTCAGTAAGAAAAGGTGAAACAAAGAAACATCTAATAACTCGATTCAAATCGTTCTGTTTGTGTGCTAGCGAAGGTTCGAATTCAATACTTACTAGAATAATCTGTAACTGCTTTTGGACTTGACTGACACCCCATCAAAATATGTGCTCATCAAGCCTTCGCTCACTCTTATGTCTCGTCTGTGTATTCACTCACAATAAATCAGTTTACTCAAAGACATTTTTTACAGCATGTGTTAAAATATCCTTCTAAATTGATCTGATCAGTTTCCAAGCCCACTTGTTATTACAAGCAGCCACTGTGTTTGGCCGCCTGGACCTTTCTCCACCAAAGCGCTAATGGATCAGGTCACTCCAGCACTATTTATATCTCTCCGAAAACTATGTTCCTCCTTCCCTCCTGCTGCTATCCCCTTAAACCATGGAGATTTTCAGCACACAGGGAGGGAGATGGGGAGGTGGTGGCAGAAGTGGTGGTGGTGTTGGGGGAAGGGTAGTTTTAGGGGAGATTCTCATAATAGCGCTTTGCTGTCCTCTTTCTTCTGTTGTGCGTTACGACTGAACGCTCAAAATAGAACATCTCTAGAGAGCATCGAATCAAGCTTACGATAGGTTTATGTGAACAGGGACACGCATGCAGTTTAGCTCTTTTTTATGTGATGGTGGGAAAACAGCTTTTCCAAGTTCATTCGTCCACATTCACTTCATATTAGTTTTTTAAATTAGGAAAAAACATGCTCGGTTCAGTCTAGATCCCTTCACACACGTTGCCCGTAGTTGAACATGTGAGCTTTTCTCACCCACAAATCAAAGCCGGAGTATAATCCCATTTAATTCAGCAAACACGCCAACCTTGTATTTTTCATAGTCCAAGGAGCCCCTGTTTATCTTCATATTGTGCTATGTTTCAGAACATGTCGATAGCACGAATAAAACACAGGAGCACGCGTTCGATTGCATAACAGCAGGAAGTAACCAGTTACATTGAAGACAAATACTCTAAAGAAGCTGACAGGAGTTTTTCTTTTTTTTCTTTTCTTGGTGTGTTTGTTTATCTCTGTTATTTGCATATGTTTGTGTGGAGAGTGCAGTGTGTGTGTATGCGTGCCTGTGGGGGCTTGAGCCACAGTGGATAAAAATGCATGCCAGAGTGAGAGAGAGCGAGCGAACGTACAAGTGGAGCAGGATCAGGAAGGGGAGAGAAAGAGAGCGGAGAAGGAGACCGAAGAAACCGAGAGAGGGGGTTTTGAGCTGTGCGGTAGCAAGTCGTGTTTCCTGAAGAAGAGGGAGGTGCATCGCTCCATCTTCTCATCTGGGATTTAAACTGCTTTAAATTGGCTTTAGTCTGACAGAGGATTCCCCGGCTCGTGGAGTGCTGCTCTCTTCTCCAACGCAACACGGGACTTTGTTGTGAAGCAAGAGAGACGCACAGGAAGGAGGGAGAGGGACACTTGCTCCTACTTCCTTTGTACCCAGCCTGCTTGACAGATGGCTCTGGCAGACTGATCTCTGACTCTCACCCAGGAATGAGTCCTCACATCACTCACTGAGGCAACGTATGTCAGCTCTTTTTTTCTTTCTTTCTTTTCTTTTTTTTTGCTAAAGCTGCATGCTCGTACTTGTGTTCAGCTGCACTGTTTGCTTTGGATGTGTTTGAATGAATGTGCAAAATGAAAATGTGCATGCAAGTGGGCCTGAAATGTTAGTTCACGGGCAGTGCCAAAGGGAATGAGAGGACAGGAAGTACTGTGGCTCAATCACCACCACATCAGCACCTTATCAGAGTGAAGTTATTTCACAAGGTTCAAATAGTGGAGCTTTTAATTAGTTTTTTTCCTTTCTCTCTAGCTGACTTGTATATATTAGATTAAGATTAAGCTGAGGTCCAGAGCGAGTTTGTTGACGGTAGACGGGCTGTGACCTGGTGCCAGCACCTTTTATCCTGACTCTGCAACCACCTGGACTTTTTCAACCATTCAACCAGCTACCCTTTATAGATTAAACTGATGCTGCTGTTCTTCTGTGCAGACTTATAAATCATGATGGCACACACTGCAACAGAAGCAGGTGTTGTGTTTCAGATTATAGACACTATTATTTGCAAGGTTTAGCACTAACTGTGATACGAACCTGAGAGAGTTTCGTTATCTGTGTGCTTTTGATTGTAGGGACAACAAAACACACCTGATAAATTTGTCGTAGAGTACAACAAAAGCTATACAAACACAGTGTATTAATTTATTCACTGCAAAAAAAGATATTCAGCCATGCAATAAATGTTCATATGCATTCTGTGCCACTCACCAAAGAGCAGTTTCTATAGTACATTTGAAGATTGTACGTTTTGATCTTATTCACATTTTTCTCCTGTAATTAGAAATCCCTGCGACTCAGGATTAACACCAAACTCACTTACTTAGTTGCTGGCCAGTTGCCAGCCTTTCTTATAAACCAATACTCTCTACACAATGTGCTAGCTTCTCTCAAGCAGCTAACACCGTTGGGAATGTATTGTTTAATTTCCTTAGAAAAATAGATGACAGTCTTGTAATATCTATTGAAAATCTGCGATTTTTCAATGTGGGGAAGTTTGCATCAGAAACAATGGCTGAATACGCGAGCTTGGTCTGTGTAATAACTCACTCACGTTCACTTTCAGCTGTCCTTGCTGTCACAAATGCACAAACACAACCAGACAGACTGTACATGCACGCAAACACTGTCTCCTGTCTTGTACCTGATGTCATCACAGTGTTAGTGTTCAGAGCAGATGCTGATAAATTGCTGATAGTAATTAATAGCAGGATAAACTTGCACACCGCATAAGTATTTGCTGGAATGTGAAGACAGTCAACAAAAATATATGAAGAGGTAGAAATGAGAAAGAAACTCACATTTTATGTATTTGTAATCACAGCTGATTCGACAAAAATTAAACTGAGGACCAAATCTTGACCGTAAAAAAAAAAAAAAAAAATTAAAGTATCAACTTAATCAATTTTCATCCATTTTTAGTGAGCAGAATTTTACCACCAATATAGACCGTTCACAAATACTGCACCCGGTGCTAGCCTTTATCATAGTTGTGTTCACTGATATACACAGATAAGAATAGCCCCAGCAAAGTCAAACAGCACCAAGACCCTCTGCATGCTTACCCACTTGAAATACTATACTTTCAGCTAATTAAATATTTAGCAGACATGGCAAACCAGATGTTAGATTCCAGTTAATTACCTCACCTGTAAGACTGTACAAAGCTGTAACTTGAAAGTTCTGTGATTTTGCTTATCCTCCCCTCTCATCTCTATTAGTTGCCACAGTATATTATCGCTCTGTCACCCAAACAGTTGACCATCAGATTTCTGTGCTTGGTCTCAACATTATGTGCATTCCTCTTTGTATAGGAGGCACCTCCAGGTTCATAGTTCAAACTGTGGCATTTTGTCAATGTCAGCTTAATGTGTTTATTTTTAGCATTCACTGACTGTCTCAGAATGAAGATTGATGTTGGATTGCTTCCCATTGGATTCCCAGAGTCACTCTCGTGCTCTCTAGTGCCCAAATTGAAACTCACACTATTAGCTCTAGATTAAAAACACATCGGCTTCCCGTCTGTCCAACAAACATCACAAAGCAGGGGAACTGTAGTCACTGCAATGAAAACCAGTTACTTTATGAAAGCACGGTATGTGGTCAGATGAAAAGCAGAGGTTCACGGTTACGCTTTGAATTTGACCTTTTGCTCTGGATTGAGTGTTTTTTGTCTTGCAGACTATGTCCTGCTGAGCCCATAATGCTATAATAATACATGTGCCAATGCAGGTGTTATATTTTAATTATATTTAGTCATTAACAATAAACACTAGAAGGTGTATTTGTTTTCTAAAACACTGGAAATGTGTGTCCAGGGCTGACAAGGTATTATTACCTGGGCTTCTTTTTCCACCGGCAGGAGAAAAACCTGCAGACGCTACTCAAACGGACCAAACCTGGGTTTGAACCCAAGAGCCCTCTTGCTTTGAGACAGCAGTGCTAACTATAAGCAACTGCAGTTATTACTGTAACTACTGTATTGCACTTTATTTTGTCATAGTACAGCAGCACTACGAGCTGTAGTCAGGTCTTGTTCTGAGTCTGAGTGGTTTTTATGTGTTCCGTGGAAGAAATAACCACATCTTTATCCTGGTTTCTGCTTGTTATCTCTTTAGTCCTTACTCCCTGCCACCGTTCTGTGAGCAGCAGCATTTCATTGTTTTGACTCCCTGTGCCATCTGGACAGCATCCACGTTCTTAATTTTGCATGATGCTTTCCAGCATGATTGTTTATAAGTCTAAATTGAATTCTGTGGTTTGACACTTTGTGGTTACATATTACATACGTACTGGTGTTTAACTTTAAAGTCTTTAAAGGCACCTGGCACATAAAAATGATCAAATCCAGCATTCTTTGTTGGTCTCATTTCAAACTGTAGCGTCTGAACTCTTGGTTTGCATTCTTCAACTAATCACCTGCTCTGACAGAGCGCTTGCATAGTTGGCATGTTTTACTGGTATTAGCAGGTGTTATTGTAAGCCTGACGGACTTAACATCTTGAGAGACACGCTGAGTATATATCGTCCAGTGTTTAATTAGTACCTACTCCTTCAACATATTGAATTACTTATTGACTTCCTTTAATGAAGATTTATTTCACACATGCTACTTCTGTTTCACAATTCATCGAGACATGTTTTTTCCTAGTTACTTTCACATAGTGAATCAATTCTGATTTGCAGAAATCGTTCAGTTCACATTTTTGATTCATTACAAGTGTAGCATCAGTTATATGTATATGTGGTTCCTGTTTGTTGACAGAATGTCACCTGCTTTTTTCTGTGCAGGTGACATTTTTTTTCTTGTGGCAACATAATAGAGTGAAATGAGTTCAGTGGAAATCAAACTATAGATTTTGTTCCTTTGAGCTAGATCAGAGCAATGACAGAACTTTCCTTTTTCCTAGTGAGAGAGGACAGATCAGATCAGTTGATACTGAAGAATCTTTACTGCAATATTAAGCTGTACTTATGCGTCATATTAAAACATTAATATGTGAAATGAATGCTAAATGATTGTCTTGTTCCTGTTTTCATTTCCCCACAATTACAGTTCACTTTTGGTTATGAGCGTCCATATTAGTTCAGTTCTCACTGTCTAATCTCATTGTTTTTTATCCAACAAAGCTGAAATGATAAAACTGAATAAGTGTTTAGCTAATGCAAGGAAGCAACTTGCTTTACCTCAGGGAAATTAGCAGCCAACTTGCAAGCAAAACTAACTGCTTGTATGTCACACCAGAGGGAAGATGAGACAAAAACAAAAACCAGGGGGTGGGCACAGCACATGCAATAATTAGCAACTGTCATCATGACGCTTACATGAGGAAAACATTTTTATTTTTGTATGCTGCAAGCAGCAGTTATTTCCTGTCCTGGAGACCATTTAACTACAGAAATTTGCAGGTTTCTTTTAAACATTTAGATTGCACATCAGCGTCACAATCACCTTTCACAAATGACTGTCTGTGTTTTCTGTGCATTGAACTATTTGCTGTAATACTAAATGACATCCTTTCCTGCTTATTAGATAATCTGTAGACATTTATTGCACACACAATAGAGCGGTCTGAACCATAGCATGTCAGCTATAATGGAGTGGATATTTATCGTGCTAAAAGCTACCCAGACAGATTTAGCTTTACAGCCCCAAAAGCAGAATTAGCATAATTAATGGCAGGCCTGTTGTTACACAAAATCTGTGGGATGTGCCAAATTTCAACACTCGATGATGAGAATGGTGATGTGAAAAGAGGAGGAAGGAGATTAGGTCTAGAGACTCAGGAGAAAGAGATAATTAATCCTAATGATTTTATTCGTTCCCTGATTTGACCTCCAGTACCACCATGAGGGCAATATTCATGCGTCTGCATAAAATAACTACTGAAGGGATGAGTGTAAATTTTGTAGAAGCATTTAAGGGTTTGCCCTTGAAAAAGCTGAAAAAAATATAATTGCAGTTACTTAAACTGGCAACAAAATGAATCAATTAGCGACCTCAGCATTTTTAAAGATAAATGTAAAAAAACTGACAAAGGGGAAACTGGTTGGAAACATCATAAAACATTAGCTTTTAAGTGTGTTCTCCCCTTGAGCGCCTAACCCCTGCTATCCTCTGTTTTCCAGTTAGACCAGCCTCCAACACTGTTGGATGACACCCTCTTTTAGAAGCTTTAACAGTGTTTAATATTTAGTTTGCGTTGGGGGATCATTAAAATTGCTAGAGTGGCTTTGGTCAATCAGATTTGGAATATATTAAGCCATTAAAACAGTTGCTCACTAATCATCTTAAATATTGTGAGCATTGTGCACTCAGTGCCTTGTGTAGGCCCTGCACTGCAGTTTTCCTCTTTTCTGTGCTTCATCTGTATCCAGTCCCTCAAGATTGCCACTGACAGCAACCTTTCCTAACCTTTCCTGTTACAGCTTGTCTTAAAAATTGTCTCCTGTTTTCTGCTTCTTTTTGTTTGATGTCAGCCTGTCACTGTGTTCCTTGTCTTGGGTGATATTTAATGACCCTTAGTCCTTGTGTCTGTGGTTGTATCCTGCTCATTTGGCTATTTCGCTGAACTGTGTCCTCCGAGGAAGCTTTGTAAGAATAACTGTTTATTACTTTTCACTATACCTGTTTTTTATTGCTTTCCGTCTTCTAAACCATTTTTCATTTGATTACAGAGAAACGTGTTTTTCGTGACCAATAAAACAAAGCAAGGAGAGGGCAACTGTTATCAAGAAATTCTCCTCAATTAACATAATAGACTTTACATCAGTGTTGCATTATTCCACAGCCAGGCTTTAGTAAGTATTTAAAGATGCAAGTGAGAGGATCTGTGTGTAGGATCTTTGACAGCAGAAAAGAAAACACACGGAGAATATTCAGTATGCAGCTCAAACATGTCAGACGGGACTTATAGGAGCTTATATGTAGAGCCCACCAGGTATCTACAAGATTACAAGCAGGCCTCATACACACAGCTGTCCATTTTAACGAGATGGTCCTCAGTAATGACAGTGTTGGCTCCAACACTGTGACACAGCTCAAACTATCCAACTGTGGTCCACTTGGCTGCTGAGCAAATGTAATGAGTGTGTCTAAAACTCCTACAGCATGCTTCACATATCCATGAACAATATAATAAAACCTAAGCTCTTATTCATTTTACGCTATTTTTAAGAATGTAATATCTGTCACAAAGTCTCTGTCTTATTGATCTTTATTGCATTTTTACTTTCATATGACTCATATGACATATCTGTGTACTTACATTTCTCAGTTTTTGACTATTTCATGTATTTCAATGCAAGTTCAGTGAAATGTGAGCATTTGGATATCAAATGAAGGTGGCCTTTCAGTGACTGTTTTTGTATTTGCAACAATATTTGTATAACACACAGTAAAACCATAAAAATAGAGCATAAAATAGAGTTCAACACTGTTAGAGCAAAAACAAACAAACAATAAAATAATAAAACTAGTGCTTGAAACCTAAAGAAAAGAACTGTGTGAATAAAATAATAACCAGTAAAATTAAAAACAGATGTAAGGAGGAATATAAAAGAAGATGAGCAATCACTTTACTGTACAAAGAAAGAAAGAAAGAAAGAAAGAAAGAAAGAAAGAGTCTTCCTGTGAAAGAAAGTTACGAGGAGTGATTTGAGTTTGCTAAACTAAGTTAGCACTAAAGAGTCCCACAGCTGCAGGGAATGGGGGGGACTAAGGGTGCAATTAGAAAGGTAATTGAGGAATGTAGGCAGCAGCCCCGTTCACAAATAAAGTAAATCTGTGATGTAGGTAAGTGGAAAGCCATTCAAAGTTTTAAAAGTGTATATAAAAAGTTTAGAATCAGTTCTATAGCAAACAGATATTTGGTGTAATGTAGCAAGAAAGGAAGTGATGTGGTCGTCTCTCATCTGAGACTAAATGTAGGTGTTGGAGTTTTGGAGGATACCCGAGTAGAGAGAAAATAATAATCATAAATGATACTTTTTCTTAAGCTGAAAAAAAAGCATGCCATGGCAACTCATGTGTCAAAATAAAGCTTGGAGTCAAAGATTAGACCTCAGATTTAGATATTTTGAGCCATAGGAGGATTTGTGATTTATTAATTCATTTCGTATGAGCTATGAAATGGGAGAATTTGTTTCTGTCAGTAACAGTCACCAGAACATATAGTTGATAGCTGGGAAATACAACAGAGGGTAAGGATTTCCAGAAACAGCGCTGAAAACAACAGAACCAGTATTTCACGTAGTTTATCAGAGATTTTATATGTTGTATCAAAACAGTAACAAATTCTATAACCTTTTACCATGTATTGCACTTCATATCACTACATGCTTTTATATGTCATGTTTTTCATGCTTTAGCACTGTTATACTACTATAGTAGCTTAAAGCTGTGACACTGGGGTGCTTGCAGAGACAGATTTCTGTAAAACTGATGCAGAATGGCAGCTGTCAAATGCATCCAAAGCAAAGGGAGACACTATTCCATATTACATATAAATATTATTTCAAAAGAAAAAGATAATCACAGTAAAATTATGAAATGTCTTTCACTGTAGGCAGGAATTTTGGTTTGCTATGGTCCGTATTAGCCTGGCAGTCAGACAGATTCTGACAGCTCATGCTTCATTTGTTCTAGCATAATGAGCCTCGTCCCTCCTCTCATTGAGGCAGACTTCTAGCCGCCCTTGCAAGTGACAGGTCAGTCACAACTGTTTCTCCACTTATCTCTGGAGTCCACCGAGATGACTGACATTACTGCACGTTGTAGTCCGTGTTCTTTCCCATCGCTCAGTGCTGTGTCACACACTGATTACAGAGGCACGGTGTTGTGCACGCGTTGGTAATGCCACTTGAAAATCAAAACTGAACTCCACCCTAATTCATACTTGTGCATTTGTCTGGAGATGGTAGGCTACTTCCATATGGCCTTTGGATAGGTTTAGATACTGTGTGCTCATATGCGTAACCATGTGAGATCAATCACTTCATTTTCATTCTGTCTCATGGGGCACTTATTTTGCTGACAGATGTGTGTGAACAAATTAAGTCAGTTCAGCAGGCTTTTATTTGACGTGCCCATGTAGTAGAAGGCTTTGTGTAGAAACCTCACTAGGGAGGTTTTCTTTTTCTTTAGATTTAAAGAATGCCTCTTTATAATTTTTGACTGTGACTTCTTTAAAAACTGATACTCCATCATATTAGTCACAGAGACTGAAAGTGATCCAACATAGCTATCCATTTAACAATATTTTTTCATGTATTACTTTAAGTATGACAGGTCAGAAAGATGAAAGACAAACTTAACGTGGAGTAAGCTTGAAATTTTTGTATATCAGTGAGAGAGAGGGCTTTTTGATGCAATACAAAGGAAACTTTGAATGTGTGCTGTGTTGTGGATTAAGCTGCAAGACTGGTTTCTGTGGGCATTTTAATACTTGTCACTGATAAGCTTTGCACTTTTTGAATCTATTAAAACCCCTATTATTCTACACAGGCTAGAGCCTTGGCTCTCCATTGAGCAGCAAACAATAAGCTTCACAGTTGCCTTTTCCGCCTATGTGGGATGAGTGATTTGTATTAAAAACACAGATTTTTGTGCCACTTTCAAAGACCAAAAAATAGAGCTCCGCATTTAAACTGTGGGTCTGTGTTTAATGATGTCGCTTGATTTTAACCGTTTTTAGGGGATACTTAGCATGAATTGGCAGCTGTTGCTGCGGTTTTTATTAAACTTCTCTTTTCTCTTAAGATCACTCTTCTCTTTTTAATGTGCACTATAGATCATAGACTGCCAGCACAGTACTGATTTTCCAAGCTATTGGAATCCCATTGTGAAAAGATTGCAGCTGGTGTCAATGGATATTTGGAAGATAATCATTTTACATGAATAGGCACCAACTTGCAGATATACATTAAAGGCACAAAGCTTCTCTGAGTAGTGAAATCTGCATAACAAATTGCATGAATTCCCAAGTTTCTGGAATAAGAAACCATGCCATCTGTTGTCTTATGGTAAAAGATGCTTTTAAACTTCATCCCATTGTTTTCTATCTATATAGTCATAGAAACAGAAAGAGAATACAACGAACTGATTCACTGTGTGTTGTCTTACAATTCAATATCATGTGTAGGTAATTTTAGTGGCCACAGAAGGGTTGCATTGGGCATATTGATTCAAAGAAACCTGACTGCTGTCAAAAAGTAAAACATTTTTCTATTAACTGCTAATGAGCAGCATCTCTGTGGTCCTCAGAGGAGCTAAATATATTCAATGTATTTTCTTCTTCTGCAGCTGGAAGGGTGTGTGTTTTTTTCAGGACTAATTACCTACTTGTAGCTGTTTCCAGATGGCTATTCTCGCCTGGCAGTTGCTCCTTAATCACATGTCACAGCTTTTTCTCTGCACTTAAAAATCAAGGTAGACAGCACGTGCTTGCTAATAAATAATAGCCTCTGGATAGATGTCAGACCCCAGTGTGATTAAATATAGCAATTCAACTTCTGTTTTCTCGAGTTTAGTTTAGGAAGTGTGTGCCAACAAAGACAAAAAGTTTCACCGTCTAATGTCAAAATGTATTTTAAAATTAGCTTTTTATATAAGTTTTGTAATTTATACCAGCTTCTTCTCTTGTAGTTTCTAACATAATTTGTAAGCTTGCTCACTTAAAAGGAAAATAAGAATCTTTTCTTAATTTTATGCTAATTTCCTCTTCATCAAGAGACAAAATATCAACCAAAAATCCAGAAAACACATTCCTCTTTTATATTATTATTATCAAAGGTCTCATTTGAAGCAAGTTTCATCTGGACCTGCATAGCGAGAGATTTACGTTTACGAAGGACATTATGGAAAAAATGTCAGATGTAGAAAATGATGAGCGTTTATATTAGAAAATGTCAAGCTGGGCAACATCACTTTGAGACCTTTTTGATGAAGTTCTCACAAAGTAATCAAAGGTTCTTAGTACTTTCATGTTGCTGAGTTTATTGCCTTGTAAAACCTATGCATCACTCCTTTTCTGTATATTATTAACAGTATATGCACAGCAACCTTATATCCTCAGTTTGCATCTACATATCCAAAGCTAAATTACCAACAACTCTCCAAGCCTTAAGGCACCGACAGACTGTGATATTTTCAAAGTCTTATAAGTTTATTGCATTTCACACTGTGCACCTTGTATCTAAAAAAAACTTAGTTGCAACATCACATTTGATAGTTAATATATATGCCTAATATGATTTGATTGGCTAGTGCATGCTCAAGAACATTTGAATAAACAGGGTGAGTAACAACAGCTTGAATAGTTAAATGTTTTTTTAACTCGACAGAAATGAAGCAAAGAAAACAACCCACATTTCAGTTCAGCAGCACATAATATTAGCCCTCTAAGTGGAGCATAAGTCAGAGTGTTGAAGACTGAAAGGTGAGTTCTTAATCCGTCTAGCTCCGAGAAATAAGACTATACAATTCAATTTTATATCAAGTATAAAAAAAAATAGATATAATTTCAAGCTTTGTTTTCTTGGCCTTTATATTTCTGAAGATTTTTCTTTATTTTAAATATTGTGTTGTTTCTTTGGCATTTTTTAATAAGCCAACACCACAATGGATTTTAAATCAAACAGTAGAGAATCTGCACTTCAGGTGATTTAAATGCAGACACATAGTGTTAATTTAAGGGGGTTCACAAGCATTTTTGTTCAGGAACTGCAGCGATTTAAAAAAGCCTGCAGAGTTATGAAAAAGGTCTGTGGACAGATGAAACCATGATTAACTTGTATAAAATAACAGGAAAAGAAAACAGCTCGCGATCTGAAGCATGTCGCATTATCTGTCAGACATGGTGGAGGCAACGTCATTGCATGGGCCTGTAAGCTGATAGAAGCAAAAAGACGATGTCACCGCCTTTGATTTTATCATTTTGAGTTTTAGTGTTTTAGTTAATATTTACTGGTTTAGCTTCTGTTTAGAGTTTTCTTTTCTTTTGTAGGGCGTGTTATGTTTTGTAGACTTGGAGGTTCATTAGTGTTAAATGTTTGTGTTGTGTTTTCAGATTTTCCTTGCCTCCTCAGTGCCTTGCAATCTTTGTCATGTGTTTCCCCATGTAGTTACTTCCCCCAGTCTCATTTCACTTACCTCAAGTTTTTCTTCCCCTGTCTCATCATCTTGACTGGTTTCTGCTGTGTCTAGTTCCCCAGGTGTTTCCACTCCCTCTAATTACCTCATGTATACAGGGAGTGCAGAATTATTAGGCAAATGAGTATTTTGTCCACATCATCCTCTTCATGCATGTTGTCTTACTCCAAGCTGTATAGGCTCGAAAGCCTACTACCAATTAAGCATATTAGGTGATGTGCATCTCTGTAATGAGAAGGGGTGTGGTCTAATGACATCAACACCCTATATCAGGTGTGCATAATTATTAGGCAACGTCCTTTCCTTTGGCAAAATGGGTCAAAAGAAGGACTTGACAGGCTCAGAAAAGTCAAAAATAGTGAGATATCTTGCAGAGGGATGCAGCAGTCTCAAAACTGCAAAGCTTCTGAAGCGTGATCATCGAACAATCAAGCGTTTCATTCAAAATAGTCAACAGGGTCGCAAGAAGCGTGTGGAAAAACCAAGGCGCAAAATAACTGCCCATGAACTGAGAAAAGTCAAGCGTGCAGCTGCCAAGATGCCACTTGCCACCAGTTTGGCCATATTTCAGAGCTGCAACATCACTGGAGTGCCCAAAAGCACAAGGTGTGCAATACTCAGAGACATGGCCAAGGTAAGAAAGGCTGAAAGACGACCACCACTGAACAAGACACACAAGCTGAAACGTCAAGACTGGGCCAAGAAATATCTCAAGACTGATTTTTCTAAGGTTTTATGGACTGATGAAATGAGAGTGAGTCTTGATGGGCCAGATGGATGGGCCCGTGGCTGGATTGGTAAAGGGCAGAGAGCTCCAGTCCGACTCAGACGCCAGCAAGGTGGAGGTGGAGTACTGGTTTGGGCTGGTATCATCAAAGATGAGCTTGTGGGGCCTTTTCGGGTTGAGGATGGAGTCAAGCTCAACTCCCAGTCCTACTGCCAGTTTCTGGAAGACACCTTCTTCAAGCAGTGGTACAGGAAGAAGTCTGCATCCTTCAAGAAAAACATGATTTTCATGCAGGACAATGCTCCATCACACGCGTCCAAGTACTCCACAGCGTGGCTGGCAAGAAAGGGTATAAAAGAAGAAAAACTAATGACATGGCCTCCTTGTTCACCTGATCTGAACCCCATTGAGAACCTGTGGTCCATCATCAAATGTGAGATTTACAAGGAGGGAAAACAGTACACCTCTCTGAACAGTGTCTGGGAGGCTGTGGTTGCTGCTGCACGCAATGTTGATGGTGAACAGATCAAAACACTGACAGAATCCATGGATGGCAGGCTTTTGAGTGTCCTTGCAAAGAAAGGTGGCTATATTGGTCGCTGATTTGTTTTTGTTTTGTTTTTGAATGTCAGAAATGTATATTTGTGAATGTGGAGATGTTATATTGGTTTCACTGGTAAAAATAAATAATTGAAATGGGTATATATTTGTTTTTTGTTAAGTTGCCTAATAATTATGCACAGTAATAGTCACCTGCACACACAGATATCCCCCTAAAATAGCTAAAACTAAAAACAAACTAAAAACTACTTCCAAAAACATTCAGCTTTGATATTAATGAGTTTTTTGGGTTCATTGAGAACATGGTTGTTGTTCAATAATAACATTATTCCTCAAAAATACAACTTGCCTAATAATTCTGCACTCCCTGTATATTTAGCCTCGATCTCTGTTCAGACCTTGGCAGAGTGTCTGTTTGTCATTACTGTGTTCATTCGCTCATGAGCTTCATGCTTCTGGTTAAGAGTATGGATGTTGCAACTTTTGTTCATGAGCTTTTAAACTAGTTAAAGGTTAGTTTTCATTTACCTTCGAGTCCTGCATTTACAGTATCTCACAAAAGGGACTACAAAAATATTTTGTTATATCTTTTCATGGGACAACACTGAAGATATGACACTTTGATACAATGTAATGTAGTCAGTGTACAGCTTGTATAACAGTGTAAATTTGCCGTCACCTCAAAATAACTCAATTGAGTTCAATAACTCAATATGGTTGAAGTCTGGAGACATGCTTGGGCAGTCAAGTACTTTTACACTCAGTTTATTTAGCAAGGCACTGGTCTTTTTGGGGGTGTGTTTGGGGTTGTTATCATGCTGGAATACTGTCCTATGACCCTGTTTCTGAAGGGTTGGGACCATGCTCTGCTTGAGTATGTCACAGTACATGTTGGCATTCATGGTTACCTCCTTTAACTGTAGCTCTCAGGTACCAGCAGCAGTCATGCAGCCCAAAACAATGACATCCCACCACCATGCTTGACTGTAGGCAAGACACACTTGTACTCCTCACTTGGATGCCGCCACAAACCCCAAATAGGTTTGTCTTGGTCTCATCAGACCACAGGTAATCCAGGGCCTTAGTCTGCTTGTCTACAGCAAACTGTTTGTGGGCTTTCTTGTGCATTATCTTCAGAGAAGTTCTTCTGGGACGATAGCCATTTGATGTAGTGTGTGGCGTGTGGTCTGAGCACTGACAGGCTGACCCTCCACGCCTCCAACCTCTGCAGCAATGCTGGCAGCACTCATACATCTATTTTCAAAAGACAACCTCAGGACATGACGCTGAGTACATGCACTTAACTTCTTTGGTGGACCATGGCGAGTTTTGTTCTGCGTGGAACCTGTCCTGTTTAACTGCTGTACAGTCTTGGCCACACTGCTGCAGCTCAGTTTCAGGGTGTTGGCAATATTCTTATAGCCTAGGTGTTTTCAGATCCTCAGAGAATTCTTTGCCATGATGTGCCATGTTAGACTTCTAGTGACCACACTCTAAAAACTAAAACTGACATTTACTCAAAATTCTTGAGGCGAAAACAGGGGATTGTTGGAATGCTACTACGCAAGTAACCCCGGCGGAAGGGGCTACATGAATAACTTAGTAATAAAAAAGACGAAGAAGTGTATTTGAATTGCACACTGTTATTATTGCACATTAATTGTTATTGCACCTTGTTATAAATATTATTATTGTTTTAAACATTGTTATCTCCCCCCCAAAAAAGTCCAGGTAGGTAGCCAGTCAGGTCAGCTATTTGCATTGATCAGGGCTATTGCCCTGTTGTAAAAGCTGTCCTTGAGTCTATTTGTTCGGGACCTCAGCAGCCTGAACCTCCTGCCAGACGGCAGCAGCTTAAACACCCGGTGTCCTGGGTGTGTGCAGTCCCGTAGGATGCT
>NW_024582449.1:1521310-1523110 GCF_018398535.1 Haplochromis burtoni
GTATGAGTCCCCTACTGTACACTCTGTACATACATGACTGTGGTAGTACCCACCCAGACAACTCAGTCATCAAGTTTGCAGATAATACCACCGTGCTGGGGCTCATCTCTGGGGGAGATGAGACGACGTGCAGAGCTGAAGTTCAGAGGCTGTCAGATTGGTGTGTAGATAACAACCTGGACCTCAATACCACCAAGACAAAAGAACTGGTAGTTGACTTCAGAAGGAGGAAGTCCGAGCTGCAGCCTGTCAGCATCAACGGGGAGTGCGTGGAAAGGGTCTCCAGTTTCAAGTTTCTGGGTGTGCACATAGACACAGACCTCCAATGGAGCTCTAACACCTCTGCGGTCTTAAAGAAGGCCCAACAGCGTCTCCACTTTCTGAGAATCCTCAGAAAAATGGACCTGAAGAAGGAGCTGCTGACCGTCTTCTACCGCTGCTCCATTGAAAGTGTGCTGACATATTGCATCGGTGTGTGGTTCTCCAGCTGCACCACAGCACACAGAAAGGCACTCCAGAGGGTCATCAATATGGCCCAAAAAATCATTGGACATCCTCTTCCCTCCCTGAAGGACCTGTACAGCACTCGCTGTCTCAAGAGGGCACGCTAAAGGTAAAGGTAAACACTGCTACATTTACAACTCATTTTTAAATAGAGTCTACATATAAATTCTGCATTTTGCTCTAAAACCACAAAATGCACAACTACACAGCCAAAGGGACATATTGAGCATTCACATGTGAGATCTGCGCTCCTATTGATGAATATTTTTAGAGTGTTGTAGAAGCAACAGCTCAGCCGAACATTCTGTCACTAAAAATCAAAAAAACAAAAAAAATCAAAAAGGTTTTAGCATATTCAGTCGATGAAAAGAACTGGAGCCAATCTGCCAAAAGCTCTTCAAAAGCGACTGAAGAGCTGAAATTTTGAAAAAGCCAATCGAGTGTTAGCACCACAGAACAATAAGCAGCGTCGCTCTCTGAGGTGCTTCATTGTGTTGTCGTACTTAAACTGATTTAAAGTCCAGTATGCTAAAGTCTACTGTTATAGAGGCACAGTGAAACCAGCATGAAGACACATTGGCTCTGTCAGGAAAACCAAACCAAAAAAAAACTTAGTAATCTAATTTATTCTGTTACCCAGAGAGTCACAGCTTGTTCATATATAACCGTGACATGCCATAACATCCAAATGACGTTTTGCTGTAATCTTGTGGATTCATGGTCTGCAATGTGCTGTGTAAGGAAATGAAAAAACAGAAAGAGATGAGGATCTGTTTTTTTTAGGCAATACTTATCTCTTTTCTTTGGCAATGTTGTGACACCACAACAGGATGTTTGAAATTAGAGTTTGCCCGGTCGGATGAGTTTGATTAGTTGAAGCAATTTGTGTGCGTTAGAAACTCACATATTCACTCGTGCTCCATAAAGACTTAGTGACGAGATGCAAATTATGGAAACACTGCATTTAGACTTTTTGTCAGAAAGTTCATGGCAAGCTGTTTGGGTTGCATTTTAGATGAATTGTTGTTAAATAAAAATATTGTGGTGTAATATATCATGTGTTGTTGGAGCAAACTGTTTTTGTGTGTGTGCATCCTGATGTGTAAAACCTAAAAATTGAAAGATGATTCTTTTGCACTTGTTTTCTTCTTTATCCTGGCGTTGTTCCTGTCATGGCTACTGAACGGGCCCACGCGCAGACAGTTCTTGTCAAGGAAACAAAAGGGGATTTATTTACAACAGGGATCACCTTAGTGCAAAATATATGTACAGTGAGTTGGGAGGGGGTCCGGGGCT
>NW_024582449.1:1523681-1537307 GCF_018398535.1 Haplochromis burtoni
GTCTTCCAGAGTTGCGTCGTCGTTTGGGTCTCTTCTCTGTCTTTGCTGGCAAGGAATACATCATCGGCAAAGAGGAGAGACCATGGATGAGGTAACTGGAGGTTGGCCGTGATGGTATCCATACATAGAATGAAGAGGAGGGGTGACAGAGCTGACCCTTGGTGGACCCCAGCACAGGTCCACAAATTTTCAGTTATCTGTCTTTATTTGCAAATGAATGTCCATAGATATGAATGACATGGATTATTGATAAACCTTAAACCACAGACTGACATTAAAGAGGTATGCAAGGTTTGGCAGATTTTCACGTTCGTCTTTAGAAGCTCTGGGTGTAATTCACACACACTCTGAAGTGGCAGCAAGCATATGATTTCCTGACTGCAAAATCATACCAGTCATAATTACTTTCTGGAATTTGATTATCATTCATTTGTGCGTATGTGTAGTTTTGTAGTTTTGCGTGCGTATGTACTTGTACTCAAGAGGGAAAGCAAAACCTCCTCTGACATGAAGAAGTAAACAGTGCATTAAGGATGTCGTCAGCAAAAACATCCTGCTAAAGTTATTTATTGAAATACAGATAATTTAAAACTATTTGTCAAGGAAATCAAATTAGTGAGCAAACTTTAATAATCTGATGTTAACGTTATTAATTATAGCAGTGATCAGTCATTCATCTTCCCATTGTTGCCATGGAAACTAAGCCAAATTGTCTCTACCCAACACTTGTTCTGTATGTTCATTACCTCATATCTTGTACAAACAAATGCAGGGGAGTCTTTTCATGAATCAGCTGTTTTTTGTTTTCTTTTCTTTTTTTTGAGGGGGCGGGAGGAAAAAATAACATTCTTCTGGATCTGCCAAATAGTGAGTGAAAGATATCATTCTAGAGCATACTGTATACTGCATGAACAAAGGGGAGCCCAGAAAACTCAAAAATAGCTGATGATGATGGTTCAGTTCCTGGCTGCTGTTCCAGTCTTCATGTCAAAGTATCTTCAAGGAAGATACTGAACATCAAGTTGCTCCCCAGTGCATCCATCAGAGTTTGAATGTGTGTGTGAATGCTTGATGGAAAGCATGTATGGAAATAATGTGCTTGTATCAATGTGTGTGACAGGTGAATGAGACAAGTTGTACAAAGCACTCTGAGGGCTCAAGTAGAGTAGAAAAAGCACTTATAATTAACCACTGTATAATGAAAGCTCTATCACTTTACCTGGGCAAAACTAGGTAATTCATGTTGCTATAGTTGCGTTTAAGGAATGCTATTTAAACATAGGTGTGTTATATTATACTGTTGAATGAAATTTTGAGTATATTTCAACTCCTACTAAATTTCCTATTTTGAAATTTGATTAAAATATATGTAATTGTCACTTAAAGTGTCACTTAAAAGCCTAAAGTTTTAAAGATTGAACTTGTCAGTTCACAGCGGCTGTTAGCTTGCTGAAATGATTGCAACATCACGTCACAGTTCATCTTCTCTTAACTAAATGCATACCTGGAGCTGTTATTGAGTAAAATGAATGTTATGATCTTTACAGATTATTCATAAGATGATGCGATCATCGTATCATGCAATTCATGATGCAACCATGAACCAATGATCAGGCCTGTCATTAAAACCTTTTGTTTTTTTGTTTGAACTGTGCCCCAACAATTGAAGTGTTATCTGTGGCTTTGGCAGTCTGCTTTTGTAGTAGTCTTCTGTGTAACTCAGAAATCGTTGCTATACAGCTTTGAAAAAACCTATTAGTTCAACTATAAGATGATGTTTTTATTTCTGAATAAATCTGAAAATGTTTACTGAGATCAACAATTGCTAGTTGTTTTACAGCGTACTTACTTTACCATGATTGTAAGGTCTGCAGACTTAATACCACTGTGCCAGAGTTTTTCTTACTTTCTCCTGCTCAGGGTTTTTCTTTTGCATTCTTTCTTTTCACATATAAACAAACAGAATTATCCAGTGCCGCATGGTGGTCCAGTATCATTATACACATTAATTTACTACATCTAATGTATATATAAAATCACACTGCTCACCACACTAGAAATTTAGTTAAACTAGCTGACATCCAAGGCAACAAAAATGATAAAACATTAATCAGATAAGCGGGTATAGCAAGAGGAGAAGAGATGAAGAGATAAAGTTGAAAGGAAGTGACAAATTTCTACCCAGCAAAGCAGTGAGTTGTGACATTAAAGGGTATGTCAAAGTCATCAGGTCATCTTGAATAGACTCATTAGCACATACATGGACAGAGGACAAAATAACAGTGTTCAAGCTTTGAAGCCATACCTTGCGATACATCAGTAAGGCAGGTGCTACGGCTCCCTCGACCATCCTTTTCCTCTAAAATGGGAATAAAATCATGATCAGTATCACTATATGTAGCAACAGTCTGTGACACTTTGCATTCATAATTCATAATTGTGAGAAGGGAGTAGTGCACTCTACATCATATGGATAATACTATGGATAGTATGGATAATGTGTATAATTTGGGGAGATTTTGAAAGTGTCGTGTAATGCATCTATTACAAAACACAGACGGCTAATCAGATAAAATTGTAAATTTGTAAATTAATTCAGGAATTATTTTTACACTAAAATGAACTTATTTGTCCAGTATTTGTATGCAAAAGGCACCACAGCCACTCAGTACAGGTGTATTAATGGATAACTAAGGCAGAATTTTATGTATGAATGAATGGCGGTCAGAGTGTGCGACATGAATTAATCTCAGTGATTGCACAGTACAACAGCACCGACAGTGATTTCCTACCGAGCTCTGCCTGAATGTAGCAGCACACTTTCACAGTGTAATTGGAGTCTTATCAAACTGTAGCTATTTTAGGCCTCAACCTAACAAACACAGTAGTGCACCTTTCTATCATGGATTCAGTCACTTAGACACAAACAGTGTGTCTAAGTGAGTGACTGCAATGCACAGTGGACTAAATGTAATGCCCTCTTTTAACCCGTTAATGCCTATTGTATCATATTTGATACAAACTGTTTTTGTGAGTTTAATAAACTTCAACATCATCAGTGTGATTGATTTTTTTCCAGTGAAAATGCCAGATGTAGCAGATATGATACAAATTAAAATTCATATATGCAAATTAATATCTAGTTTGTTTGTTTTTATTGTCAGACGCTTCAATAAACATTCAATTTTTTTCCAGTTTAGTGTAAATTTGCTGCAGTTAAGAAAGAAAGTAAGTGTACTTTACTGATCCCCGTGGGGAAATTCCTCTCTGCATTTAACCCATTCACTCAGTGAAGCAGTGGGCAGCCATTGGGCGCCCGGGGAGCAGTGTGTAGAGACGGTACCTTGCTCAGGGGTACCTCAGGGTGGCTGTTCAGGGGAGCCGAACCCCCGACCTTGCAATCAGGGGCCACCACTCTACCTACTGAGCTATCCCTGCCCTAATAAATCACCCTTAAGTCAAGTATTTGATTTACTTTGCTGTCTTAATTTCATTAGGTGATTTTCACCTGTGAGACTAATTTCCTATATGTACCATCCTTCTCTGGCTCTAGGCATTAGACTGAGCTTCATGCAAGTAGATGTTGCATACATAACATCACACATGGCTGATTTTACTCCCCTTATTTTTCTAGGCAAGATGGGATTAAAAGATCTGTGTTTTTCCATAGAAAGAAATTGCAGAGAAATGATTAAATTAAAAAACAAAAAGGTAGAATCTACAGAAATTTGAATAAGTCTTTGGGAAATATAAAAATATTAGTGCAAATATATTATAAATCTGTACACAGTATCACCGTGATAGAAAGGCCATTTGCAGCCCACTTAGCAAACTGACAGATCTGAGTGTTTCCAGTCAGCTTTCCCAGAAGCTTTTTGCCCTTTTGACAGTGAATGGTGTCGACTGTAATCAGATAGTTACAGTAGATTTGTCTCTGTCTCATCTGTTGGACTGCCTGTCTTTTTCTCTCTCTCTTTCTTCCTCTGTCACTCTCTAATCAATAGAAACATTGTTTCGGCTGTCCACAGAATCCAAGAAGCAAATTGTTTCTGCCAGACAGAAACAAATAGTCTTTTGCATGCACGAGGCCACAGAAAAAAGTCACACTCTTTCTGTGGAATGTGTGGAAACGCACAAATGCATACAGTAAACACACACCGTTTGAGCAGACGCTGGCAGACGGACTGCCCACATTGTTTGTCCGTAACCTTTAATCTTTTGTTCCCAAGGAGGCAGAGAAGGTCAGACCTCATGATACAAGACATAACGAGTTGACTGTAATCTTCTTCTATTGTGCTTCTGTTTCACGTGAAAATGAACAGGTAAAGCGAACATGGACTTTGGATGTTGCTCGATGTTCTGCCTCTAAATGCTTTTTGAGCAACAGGATACCTGTTGGATTACTTTATAGGATGAATGGCCTGTGATGACACAACAAAGGTTAGAACCTTTAGGTAGGATATAAATACTACTTAATAAAACATGTTAATTGTTTTGAAGTTATGTGACAACCAAAAACTGGTCGTTTGTGCCAGTGATGATCTGTGTGTGTCATATTAAAGACGATGGAGACACATTTGCATTATTTTTTCAGCATTGTTGTGTCTCATAAGCCAATTAAAACCTCTAAATTAATAAAAGACTAAAACTTTGCTGGGCTACAGCTGTTTTCAGCAGTTTTACATGTGCACATTGCAGATGAAACAATTTGTCCTGACTGAATAACAGAAATAATAACCTGCTTCGGTTATTTAGAGGATCTCCTGAATATTCTCCATATGCATGAACGTTACAGCCCAAAATAACGTTACATAGAAGCATGCAGATGTAGACGGAGAAACGTAGATTGCCACTAAGAGGTTAAAAGGAGGGAGGTCATTAATGGTGTTTGGCCAGACACTGATAGGTCACCGCTCAGTGGTGTGCTCTCTGCGGCTCTCATCCGTGAAGTAACGGATCTCCGCCTCCGAGATGCACTGATTTGAGTTTGTTGTTCGGCTGTGCCAGCAAAGCAGGAGACGTCACCGGATTTGTTTTACCTGTAAGCATGGAGGATCGTCTGTGAAGTTATCCTCTCAGCCTGGCTGCGTGTGTGTCTGACAGCCGAGTGCACGGATAAGTTTGTGGAAGTCGGCGACGGAGAATCACAAAAGGTAAAGTCAGACCTTGATGAAACACGTCACACTTTCTGTTGTCGGTGGATTGTCGAGGTTGGCTGTATCGTTACCTGCTTCGAGGATCATTGAGAGGTCTAACAAGCGGAATAAGAAACAACGCGCGTCAATAATTTACAACTTCTGTCGAGTTTTTATTGAATAAACCGAGTAAACAGATCGCTGATTACCCCGCAGGGACGACGCGCCGTAATTCGGAATGAATGCAGACTATATTTCCCACATGGCTGTGAGAAGACAACGAGTCTAATCATGATCATCACAATAATACACTTGCTGTTCCTGTCCAGTTTGCCACTCGCTCTCGGAGACAGAGGCTGTTTGTGAGAAAGTTATAAAACTGGATGTTGTCGCATCCAACGAATCCAGTGAAGAGAAATAGGCCACCCAGTACTTTTTAACTGTAATAATATTAGTTATAGCCACAGAGCAGGGATGCGGGTTCGATCCCCGGCTCGCATCATCTCAGACTCCATCTTGCCATCCAAATTGTAAACTTTTTCTTGCCAGATGTATAGAAGTAAAATATGACCATTCTTACGTTTTTAGCCATTTTTATCGTGTTTCATAAAGAGATTGCCTTGTTATTAAGTTCGCCTCACACTTCAATTATAAACCTCAACTCTCACCTTGGTCTTACTGTGTACTTACAGCAATGTCTTTACGCGTGCATTAAACCCACAAATCACTTAACTGACCTTATTTATATGTGTATAGGAAACAAGAAGCTATAAGAAAGCTTTGTACACTCTCCCTTCATTTCTATTTTTCAGTTCTCACTGATTTGCTCATCAGTAAGGACAGACTACCCTATTTGTTCTTTCACCTTTTCCACTGACCACATAATCTTTTCTAGAGCTGTCCAAAGTTGGATTTTGTAAGGTTCAGTAAAGACCGGGTGTCTTCCTAGTTCACCTTTTTGTGTCCTTGCGATCTTTTTTTTCTTTCTTTTTTTTAAACTAAAGCATTTTAGCCAGTAGCTGGAAATGTAGTTTGTGTGCTTATTTTGGTTACAATCATTTGCCACGGAGTGCTATGGTGTTAGTCATTTATTTTATATAAGGTAAGTTGGTCCCAGTGAAGTAATTAATACTGTTTCTTCATTCTTTTGGTGATCTGCGGCTACCCTTTGAGAGAGATCGTGTGAAGTCCAGTGTTCACGTAGAAGTTGCATATAACATTAATATTACAACAGTGAGTGGTTGGTGCTACACTGAGGTCTTTGAGAGGAAAACAATTCTTATGTGAGCATTGAATATCATGTGGTGGTGACTTAAAGGATATAGATCCTTATTTGGTATGTTTTATAATGTGACCATGATTGTCCAGCTGTTTGAGAGGACATGTCTGCTGTGCCGCATGTGCGCATCACCACAGCATGTGTTTTAAAAAAGTCTTCAGGGGGCCTAAAGCTCAGTGTGCACAGAATATTTTTCACTCAGAGTGTGTGTGTGTGTGTGTGTGTGTGTGTGTGTGTGTGTGTGTGTGTGACTGTGTGTGTGTGTGACTAAGTCTCCCAAAGGAACGGTTCAGACTGATTTCTTAAACAAACTCTAACAAAAACGATTGTTTCTGGTCACTTTAAACCTTCAACTCCTAGCTGTGGGAGTCAGGTATCAAAGTGTAGCACAAAAATTGGTATCCTTCCAAAAACCTACTTATTTGTAGTACACTGCATATATAGCACTTGTGAAGTAAAACCGCTAAAACATTTAGTTTTTTTTAGAAACTGTTACAATTTTCTCAAAATTACCTCAGAGAGACTGTAATGGATTTTGTTCCTTTGTCACTCAAAACATGAATTTTGGTCAGCTTTGGGAGAGTCATGTTGCTATCCACAGCTGTCCTTTCTTACGTTTAACGCACAGCAGGAAATAATCTGCGTAAGATGGGTTTATGATACTACTGTGTGGTTTAGGCAAGGAAGCAGCAGAAATAAAGACTGCAGGAAGAGTGACATGACAGACTTTGTTTTAGGGAACTTACTAAACTAAGTTAGTTATCATTTGGCTGTAATTGTTGCTGTAATACTGCTAAATGCCTGCAAGTGATATGCTTAGTGGCTGTCTCTACCTTGAATCACTGGTGTTCTCTGAGGGCAAGCAAGTCAAGCGAATAGACATCAGTTAAAACATACCAAAGTGAAAGTGATCTCTCTTCTTAGATCTCAAACAGCCTTCGTCTAATTCATTGTTTGGTTCCATCTTGTATATTACTTCCATCTTGTGGCCTCGCCTGGCTATCGCTGGAAACTAGCTTGATATGAATCCATTGGAATCTATGGTTTCTTTCGTTTTCGTAGATGAATGTGTTTTCACCTTCTTTGAAGATCTTGTTGTTTTTGATCGTCTGGATAAACCTCAGGTCTTTGATGGGACTGTGTCTACCTCTGCTTTCACTGCTCCTCGTGTGTGTGTGTGTGTGTGTGTGTGTGTGTGTGTGTGTGTGTGTGTGTGTGTGTGTGTGTGTGTGTGTGTGTGTGTGTGTGTGTGTACTTTTTATCCGAGGGGCTTTTTTTTAACCCTAGTGGGGTTGTCCTCTTGGTGGTGATCTGTGGGTCAATAACCCACTGTTCAGCATCTGTTGTCCCATGAGCCAAGGTGTGAAACAAGATGTGGGTCATTCCCAAACGAAGATGTGAATCCTTTGTGACACATCGTCCCATTGTGCCAGCATGTGAACCATTGAGGTTGCATGAGTAAAGGTGTGAGCTCAATGGTTGCATTGAGGTGGCTGATTGAGGTGATCAACTGACTACAGTGTAATCTTGAGAACCCTTAACACATTACTGAGACTGAAGAAGTCACTTGAATGAGTGACGAAACGTTTCTCCCACTAAGGCTACGTCCACACTAGCCCGGATAAATTTGAAAACGGCGTTTTCGTCTGCAAACGCTCCACGTCCACACTATCGTTTTCAGTCATTTTCACAGAGTTGTGCGCCCACATTGAAACGTCTCAAAATGCTTACGTTCCAGTACTGCGCATGCGTGAAACGCAAGACGATTTGACTTGCCTCATTTCTGTCTGCTGCTTATTTACTTTCTGGCTCTTTGCAACATTGCGACAAAATGTTGCGGAAAAACAGAGTGTTTGTGCTTTTGTGTTACTCGCAGCAACAACTCCACCTCATTGTTAATCCCTTTACAAAGTTGCAAAAGCGAGTGAGTTAAAGAATTTGAAGAAAAGCTATCTGGAGCATGTGCAGACTGATATGAATCTTTAATAGGGCTGTTGCTGTATAATGCCCTCCGCTATCTTACTGTTAAGATAGCAGAGGGCACGTGACTGCATCACATGACTAAAATGTGTCATCGTTTTCGAAAAGGCTCCAGGTTCGCTGTCCACACTTCGACGCAAAAACGGCGTTTTCAAATGTAACTACTTTGGAGAGCGTTTTCAAAACGCTACGTTTTCCTTGCCCGAAAAGGCTGTCTCAGTGTGGATGGAAGGCCAAAACGGAGAGAAAAAGATGCGTTTTCAAACGAAAACGTATTAATGTGGACATGGCCTGAAAATGCTACGTCCAAATGACCATAATCAACTTTTTGGGCCTTAACACATTGGAAAGGAAAGCCCGGCTTATGGACAGGCAAGGTTGATTTCTGGTTTAATGAAGCAGGCACAATTGATTGAATGTACTAAACTCAACCAGACACATCATTTCATTTTTTAAACCACCTGTAGATGAGCTAGTTTTGGCTGCTCTCTAATTCACAAGAGGTCACCATTGTAGGTATCTCTACATGTTTGGTTTGGTAGGCAAACATAAACCGCTGCACCTATGGAGACACTTTCAATAGCCTTTTTTAAAAATGTGTAGTCCTGTTTTTCTCAGTGCATTAAAAGCTGTTTTGAGAGATGTGGTCAGCCACAACAGCCATACTACAAACATGTCATTTTATAGAGTATGATGCATTACTGTATGGTCAACAAAATATAAGGCATTTAAACTGAACCCCACCTTAAACATTCACAGCAGTAATGTTAATTCATATAACACTGATGGGGAGCATTTTTCTGCAGCAATAATTTCTACCTGATGGAGGCAATGAACTTTGTTTTTCACTGTGGTTTGTCAGAGTTCGTAAATTAAACTCCACAGCACTTTTCAGTTCTGTCAGTGACGTTAAGCACTTAATCTTTCTTTACAAACCTTTACAAATGTGCTTCAGACCTTTAATCATCTTAATAAACAGCCACAATCTAGTGCAGCTGGACTCTATTCTGTTTACTTAAATTTGTAGATAGATGCAGAAGTATGATTGGTTTGCTTTAATAATTATAATATATAACTTATATTAGGTTGGATATAGAAATATGAGGAAAAGGGTAATGTATATAAAATGTATGGAGGTTTGCAGAATCAAGGGAGTAAAGTAGAGGTAAAGTGGTTTTGGAGAGTGGGGTCAGGGTGGAGGTGATTGGAGCAAAGGGAAGATAAAGGAAAGAGGAAAGACACAGGTATAAGGAAGGGAGGCTGGAGAGGTAATTTGAAGGAGATGGAGAACGGGTGTAGAGAGGTGGTTCAGCATGAGCGTCCATTTTCATGTCTCCTTCCCTTTTTGCTTTACTTCCTTTGGCATCTTCTTTTTTCCAACAGCACTTTTTAAAAGTTTTGTTCCTCTACAGCCTTCTTCTAAAATGTATTTCAGTCTTCTGCATCTGTTCTCTGGCTCTCCCTCAGAGGACTGTTTTGGCAGCCAGGGCTTGTCTGTCACAAGATTTTGCTGAGCCTTGCAGAAAGACTTTCTTTCTCCTCGTCGAGCTTTACAATTTCACTGCCCCTCTGCTTCAGCTGATCCTTTGGTGGATACCCGAACCCTTTCTGCTGCCAGCAGTGTGATCAGCTTGTAGCGCTCCTGCTGGTACAAGTTTGAAATCTTGCTCAGTTTGTGCATTTTTAGTCTGTGTTCATACAGGTTGCAGTACATCGTTGACCTTTCAGCTAGCAGCTCTCTGATGCACGGTGTTGCTCTGTGCTCGCTTTGTTTTAATTGGTCATTTTCAACTTAGGACTGGATCCTAGTCTTGCTACTTCATTGTGTACTAAATGAGTATTACACCTAAAGCAGATCATCGTGGTGTTCTTATTTTTTCCTTTGCATTCTAAAATTTTATTAATGATTTGATTTACACTTAAAACCTTTTAATGTTGGTCAAGTTTAGAATTGTTATTTGTTTCCTAACTGATCAAATGGTTTCAGTGACTTGCTTGGGATGAAAATTAATCCTAAAAAATATCCCAAAATATGTGTGTGTTGGAGAACACCTGAGCTATTAATATCCAGGGCCTTAAAAATTCCTTCAAATGAATTAGCGTCATTATGTGACACATTCACATATAATCAGGTTACTTTCCTAAACAACAGATGCACAAAAAGACCGAATGTGTACAGAAATAAAGGTTTGATTATTAACATGTCACTAGATTATGCAAACTAAGTGTCATTTAGTGTGATGCTGAACAAAGGGACGACCTCCAGACTCCTCTTTCATGTCTTCTGTTGGAGTTTTCTGTAGGTATCCGATCAGCCTTTGTCACAAACACATGATACATATAAGCATGATCAGATTCTAATCATTCTTTTCTTTGTTTTGCAAATATATTTCAGGCACATTCTTGTTTTTAAACCTGGCTTAACAGCCCTCAACAGTTCTATACCCAGCTTGTTCTTAGTGAGGCCAATTTGAATGCATCTCAACGTCTCATGTCTACTGGTTTCCGACAGCCCTAGTTCTCTTCACTGTCTGTGGTTGTCAGGCCTGGGAAAATGCCTCCTACTCCACAGGAAATGACTCTCAGTCACAGTTTTCTTTACCTCATTCAGTTTTTTTCTGCATTCCTGCCATTTAAGTAGCTTCCATGGAGTATATTATATATAGTCCTATGGATGTGCATAAAGAAAGTTTGGCCTACATTTTTTTATTTCATGTTGTTTTAATGGTTAGGGCGTTTTAAGTGTGCATTGTGTTAGGTGTTGAACTGACTGAGCTAGAGGTTATGGGGGGTTTCCGTTGTGGAAAATATCTAAGTTTCTTGCACTTGCCTTTTCCTGTTGCACACTGCATGTGGTTTTGGCATGACCTTCTGTGGTACTGACATAACGTTTTTCTTCTTGTGAACAACAAAATGCCCCCCCAAAAAATTGTAGTGTTCTTACTTTGTTTGAAAGCTCGTGATTATAAGGTGATGTATCTGACCAGAAGAAGTAAATGATAGCATTTACCTGTGTTTGAGATAACTAGGAAATTTCTTACTCAGAAACCATCAACCAAATATAATAACATTTTAAACAGTCTGACTCCACCAAGGTATAGAATCTCTGGGGTATAGAGAATCCTGTTATTCTATTGGTACCGACTACTAAATATTTGCTATCATCACATTCCTGGTTGATGCTTAAAGACATGGAGAATGGCCAAACTGGATTAAGCTCATAGGGAAGCAACCAAATAACGTAAAACCAAGGCATGCAAGAGCCTCTCTGAATGCACAACATGTCAGTTTTTGAAACGGAAGACTATACCAGCAGAGGGTCACGCTAGGTACCACTCCTAAGAACAGAAAAGTGAGGCTACATGGGTTGCATGGGCTCACCAAAATTGGACTATAGAACATGGCTATTCAATTACAATCCATTTAGAGAAAATGTCCTCACGTAAAAGCCTGAAATATCATTAGGTGACATATCATAAAGCCTAATAGTTGTATCAGTGGCTGCAAGTAGTTAAAGAAAGAACGTTCTGTTCAATAGTTTTCCAACAATGCATATTATATATTTTTTTACTATAAGATGCAGGGTTCACCAGAAAATTATATGGTACAAGGTTTTAACATAATGAGCGCTGTGAAATTTTAGCTTCATATATCAAATACTTTTCGATATATTCTTTTGAAAAAAAGAACCATCATCCCACTTTGGCACCATGTTTTTTTTTCACAAATTGAAATCTGAAGCAATGTTTAAACATGAATATCTCTAAAACTATCCATCCATCCATCCATTTGCTTCCGCTTATCCTTTTCAGGGTCGCGGGGGGCGCTGTTGCCTATCCCAGCTGTCATAGGGCGAGAGGCGGGGTGCACCCTGGACAGGTCGCCAGTCTGTCGCAGGGCTTACACACAGGGACAGACAACCATTTGCTCTCACATTCACACCTATGGGCAATTTGGATTAATCAGTTAACCTATCCCCACAAACTAGATGTCTTTGGATGGTGGGAGGAAGCCGGAGTAAAACCACGCAAACACGGGGAGAAAATGCAAACTCCACACAGAAAGACTGCTGTGTGGCAACAGTGCTAACCACCGTGCTGCCCATCTCTCTCTAAAAAAATTAAAGATAAAAACCTAAACTTTTCACTGGTCTTTGAAAATGAGTCATAATCTGTCATCTGCGACAGATACAGCGTATTGGTTAGCTAGAATATTTTTCTTAAAAGTCCACCGCTGCTCCAGAACAGCCTCTGGATCTTGAGCTGGACTGTGGCCTGTCTGTTGGTGACCTGGGCAATAGGAGATTTGAAAAATGTCGCTAAAGCTAATGATTCTCAATTCTTTCTGCTGCAACATTCAAATTGTACAGTTAAAAGTAAAGTTTGGCATGACCACATGAAAGTATCCATGTTTTTGAACCATTTCTTCTGTTATGGACCCCGTACTACAAACTGATTATTGTTTAGATGCCACCTGACCATACCTATCGCTTTATAACCACATCTTCTGATGGCTTCTTCCAGCAGGATACCATGTAACAAGTCAGCAGATTTCAAACTGGTTTCTTGTACATGACAATGACTTCACTGTACTCAGATGACCTCCACAATCACCAGATCGCAATTTGCAAGGGAAATTTGCATCATGGATGTGAGTCCATCAAATCTGTGCCATCTGTGTGATGCTGTCATGGCAATATGTACCAAAATCTCTAATGAGAGCTTCCGGGTCCTGGTTGAATCGATGCCTTGAAGAATTAAGGCAGTTCTGAAGGGAAAATGGAGTCAAACCTAATACCAGCAAGGCGAACAGGAAAAAGAGCAGGTCCATTGAGTGTATATTTTATTTTAGTTACAAATGTGAGTCACAGCATATCTAGGTTAGAATAAAATATGTCTGGTTGTTCACCTGAATCTCTCTTAATTTCCTTTAAGTGTAGGTTTGACTCACAATCAGCTCCACAGAACAGCTGTGCTTGTTTCCATAGTCTAACAAGGTTATTTTTAGATGGCACAGTATCTAAATAAGTGATGAAAGCTGGTGTTTTGATGAGTACAGCAAGTCTTCCAAGAGAAGGAGTCAGCCCTTTTCATGAAGTAAAATATGGGACATGGGATTGCTTGCTAGCTCAGATTAACTCAAGGCAAGGCAAGTTTATTTGTATAGCACAATTCAACAACAAGGTGATTCAAAGTGCTTTACAGAGACATTAGAAACAAAAACAAATAAAAA